>NC_140977.1:27154960-27277460 GCF_056783735.1 Eptatretus burgeri
AAGTTTCATGATCTAAATACCTCAAGAAAATAAACTTTATTCTATGTTTTTCAAAAAGGAAAAACAAGCCTGGTGTGGGCTTAATGGTTAAAGTGGCTGGCTTAACATCTTCGGGTCTTGGGTTTGAACCCTTGTACTCCATCAAGTAACACCAGGTGGGGTTGACTCAGCCTGTCATCCTTCCGAGGTTGGCAAAATGAGTGCCTGATTACTGGTAATAGGTGGCATTGCATCAGCAGCACAGCGTGCTCCCAGCATGATGCAACCGTCTGCCACGGGATGCATTTGAAACAATAATAATAATATGTACTTTACTTTATGTTCTTAATAACTTTTATTCATAAAAAAGAAATTGCACAAAAAAATTCATTATTATATTAACTTTGGATTCAGTTTGGAGTTTTTCTTTTTTGTTTATTTTTAAAGTTGAAGTCCCTAACCCTAACAGCTTGGTTGAGTTTGGAGTTTATTTGTTTGTTTGTTTGTTTTTTAAAGTTGAAGTCAATAACCCCAACAGCTTGGTTCGGTTTGGAGGGGGTTTTTTTGGGGTTTTTTATCCCCCGCTGTGTGGCGGAAGGGGGATATTGTTGTCACCCGGGTCGTCCGTCCGTCTGTCCGTCCGGCTGTCAACATTTATAGCTGCGAGTGTGATAACTCATAAACTGTTCGCCATATCGATTTGAAATTTGGGTCACACATGTACCACCTGAAAAGGAAGAACCCTATTGATTTTGGGCGTGGCCGGATCCAAGATGGCCGACTGGGGCGGCCATCTTGAAAAAATGTTTTTTGTAATAAATGGAAAACCGCTTATCTGATTTCAATTACTTTTCAATGGCGGGGGATTCCCCATCTCAGATGGGTATATTTTAAATTAAAGTCCCTAACCCTAACAACTTGGTTCAGTTTGGAGTTTTTTTGCTTTGTCTTTTTTAAGTTGAAGTCCCTAACCCCAACAGCTTGGAGGTTTTTTTTTTTTAAGTTGAAGTGCCTAACCCTAACAGCTTGGTTCAGTTTGGAGTTTTTGTTTTTTGTTTTAAGTTGAAGTCCCTAACCCTAACAACTTGGAGGTTTTTTTTTTAAGTTGAAGTGCCTAACCCTAACAGCTTGGTTCAGTTTGGAGTTTTTTTTTTTTTTTTAAGTTGAAGTCCCTAACCCTAACAGATTGGTTCAGTTTGGAGGTTTTTTTTTGTTTTAAGTTGAAGTGCCTAACCCTAACAGCTTGGTTCAGTTTGGAGTTTTTATTTTTATTTTTTAAGTTGAAGTCCCTAACCCTAACAGCTTGGTTCATTATGGAGTTTTTTTTTGTTTGTTTTTTTAAGTTGAAGACCCTAACCTCAACAGCTTGGTTTGGTTTGGAGTTTTTGTTTTTTGTTTTAAGTTGAAGGCCCTAACCCTAACAACTTGGTTCAGTTTGGAGTTTTTTTGTTTTTTTTTTAAGTTGAAGTCCCTAACCTCAACAGCTTGGTTCAGTTTGGAGTTTGTTTTTTTTTTAAGTTGAAGTCCCTAACCCCAACAGCTGGTTCAGTTTGGAGGTTTTTTATCTTACTAAAACGAAGTTTTTGCAAGATATGTTAGTCAGCTTGTATGTTTTTTTTTGTTTGTTTGTTTGTCTGTAATCACGTATAAAAAATTCTGCAGAGCACAGTTATCATCGGAAATTTTTGTAACTTCGCATATCAGAGGCCTATAGAGGTCCCTTTCAGTGCACAAAATTTTGAAGGTCAAGGTCAAAGGTCAAGGTCACTTTGGCGCAAATCAGGGGAGTCGACGAAACCCTTATTTTTTGAGTAATTTTGATCGGATCGTGTTCAAACTTCATGGGAATATAGTTCATGGTCTGGCGCTCAGCTGATTAATTTTTGGTGGCGATTGGCCTTGACCTTCATCTGTTTTTTTATTTTTTGGTCTGTAATCACGTATAAATCACTCTGCAGAGCACAGTAATCATTGGAAATTTTTGTAACTTCGCATATCAGAGGCCTATAGGAGGTCCCTTTCAGGGCATAAAATTTTGAAGGTCAAGGTCAAAGGTCAAGGTCACTTTGTCGCAAATCAGGGGAGTCGACGAAACCCTTATTTTTTGAGTAATTTTGATCGGATCATCTTCAAACTTCATGGGAATATAGTTCATGGTCTGGTGCTCAGCTGATTAATTTTTGGTGGCGATTGGCCTTGACCTTCATGGTTAGCACCTCAGGTCAAACATATTTGACCCCAAGATCAAATTTTCAAGTTTTAGGAACCATATCGTGTAGTACCTCAAATTGAACACCTCGATGAGTGCTTTCTAGATATGTCAAGATTGAGACATTATGACGTCATTTGGTGACATTATGAGGCAAAAGCATATTTTTCATGGTTACTCTGTAGAACGATTCTCATCGGAATCTCTCGTAGGCAGATATTCCTCAAGGAGTCGCTTCTGGTGGATAGCAGCTCTGTTCACCCCAGTGTGACCTTAAAGAAGTCACACGTGGTCACCTTTTGGCAAGATACGGGTCACCCTGCGGGTGACATTGGTTTGTTTTTTAAGTTGAAATGCCTAATCCTCACAGCTTGGTTCAGTTTGGAGTTTTTTTTTTAAGTTGAAGTCCCTAACCCTAACAACTTGGTTCAGTTTGAAGTTTTTTTGTTTTGTTTTTTTTTAAGTTGAAGTCCCTAACCCCAACAGCTTGGTTCAGTTTGGAGTTTTTTTGTTTTGTTTTGTTTTTTTTTTAAGTTGAGGTCCCTAACCCCAACAGCTGGTTCAGTTTGGAGGTTTTTTTTTTAAGTTGAAGTCCCGAACCCCAACAGCTTGGTTCAGTTTGGAGGTTTTTTTTTTGGTTTTTTTAAGTTGAAGTCCATAACCCCAACAGCTTGGTTCAGCTTGGAGGGATTTTAAGTTGAAGTCCCTAACCCTAACAACTTGGTTCAGTTTGGAGTTTTTTTGTTTTGTTTTTTTTAAGTTGAAGTCCCTAACCCCAACAGCTGGTTCAGTTTGGAGATTTTTTTTTTAAGTTGAAGTGTCTAACCCTAACAGCTGGTTCAGTTTGGAGGTTTTTTTTTAAAGTTGAAGTCCCTAACCCTAACAGCTTGGTTCAGTTTGGAGTTGTTTTTTTTTTTTAAGTTGAAGTCCCTAACCCCAACAGCTGGTTCAGTTTGGAGATTTTTTTTTTAAGTTGAAGTCCCGAACCCCAACAGCTTGGTTCAGTTTGGAGTTTTTTTTTTTTGTTTTTTTTTAAGTTGAAGTCCATAACCCCAACAGCTTGGTTCAGTTTGGAGTTTTCTTTTTTTTTTTTTTAAGTTGAAGTCCCTAACCCCAACAGCTGGTTCAGTTTGGAGATTTTTTTTTTAAGTTGAAGTGTCTAACCCTAACAGCTGGTTCAGTTTGGAGGTTTTTTTTTAAAGTTGAAGTCCCTAACCCTAACAGCTTGGTTCAGTTTGGAGTTGTTTTTTTTTTTTTAAGTTGAAGTCCCTAACCCCAACAGCTGGTTCAGTTTGGAGTTTTTTTTTTTTGTTTTTTTTTAAGTTGAAGTCCATAACCCCAACAGCTTGGTTCAGTTTGGAGTTTTCTTTTTTTTTTTTAAGTTGAAGTCCCTAACCCCAACAGCTGGTTCAGTTTGGAGATTTTTTTTTTTAAGTTGAAGTCCCGAACCCCAACAGCTTGGTTCAGTTTGGAGTTTTTTTGTTTTGTTTTTTTTTAAGTTGAAGTCCCTAACCCTAACACCTTGGTTCAGTTTGGAGTTTTTTTGTTTTGTTTCATTTTAGTTGAAGTCCCTAACCCTATTTTCCCCATTATATACCCTCTTGGTTTGCGGGTTTAAGGGTTCACGGGGATTTTCACGAACGTAACTCCAGCGAACAGCAAGGCCTTCCTGGATAAACTGACACTGGGTGAAGTATCGTGTTCTTCAGATATTCTAGTTGTTGTTGTTGTTGTTGTTGTTGTTGTTGTTGTTGTTGTTGTTGTTGTTGTTGTTGTTGTTGTTGTTGTTGTTGTTTTGTTGTTGGGACACGCTGATGACCACGTGTTGTAACCACGCAATAAACAGTTCCGGCTCAGCCTTCATTGTGTACGTTCGTTCCCTCCCTTTTCTCCATCACACACAAACCGTGCGTACGTAATAAATACATGACCCCTTGATCGGTCAAAATGATCAAGAACATTTCTGTTTCGTTTAATTTCTTCCTTCAGAATTGAGTTTCCTTCACACCGACGCGCGGTTTCTCTCTCTACCTGAGCTGTTGGTTCCTGCGATGGAGCACACACAGCACGGACCGCGCACGGGAACCGGAACTTCACAGTGGAGCGGACACGGCACGTACCGGGTACCGAGTCCTCACCCTCATGTTCACCAACGCTGGGTCCGAGGTCCGCAGCATCTCCCGGAACGACGGTGTTTCCCCTGATCGGTTTGTCATCGTTGTTGGTCACGTCTCCCTTCATCGTGGAGAACGTGCTCAACACTCTGAACCGCGTGTGATCGACCGTGGGAGCGGTTTCGCGCGGGCAGATTCGGCACACGCAGCACGTGCTTCGATGAGGATTTTCTTGTGGTTTCCTCTGTGTTGTCTTTCTGTCGTCGGAGTGAAAATACAGACAGATTTAAAATGTAAAGAGGCCATTAAGAGGGTAAAAAAGGAGATAATATGAAGTTAATGAATCAAACACCTGTCCAAATAAAACCAGGAATCTCTAAATTTGGGAAAGACATCGTTTTAACCTTTGATGAAACTGATATGATAGTCCAACAAACAGATAAGTGAAATATTTGGGGTAATTGTGCCTTTGATGATACAAGCATGAACTTTAGCACACTGTTAGATCATGCCCTGAGGAAGATATTTAGCTATAGGGCCATCGCAGAATTCTCCTGTGACCAAAATGGCGGCCATTTCCAAAATGGCGGCCACCAGTTGTCATTTTACCAGTTTCTCAGGTTCTCGACCAGCTGGGATATTGATTCTGGTGGCTAATCGTACATTTTCAAGGATGAGGAATGCAGTGGTACTATTTATAACATGTTCGCAACTACCAAACTACATATATCCAGCATTCGGGGAATTGAATAATAGTAAAACCATCAAATATTAGTGGAGTTATGCACATTTTCAGAATTTCAGAATCAGCCCATGAGTTGTGTGCTGACCTCGTAATTATGTTTATGTGTATTCGCATATTTTGCTACATATTCACACAGAACATCATAATAACGTCACAATGATAATATATGTTGTTAGTACAGCTTTTGTGTGCTTGTGTACACCTAGTAACAACGCCTAATCTGCATGTACTGTATATCTGTATGCTTTCAGTTGACCTGGACTGTGACCGTGGTGGCAGCCAGCATATTTTCCTGGAGATTTCAGCTTATGGTAGAGTGGTGGTGGTATAACTAGTACATACTGTTCTCATATTATAACTAGTAGATACTGTTCTTAAGTAGCATAGTGCATAGGGACAATGGCCAAACTATACAAGGTAGTGGACCCTGGTGAGCCGAGCTCATCAGGTAAACAGTGCCCGACCACAGACTGGAACAAATGTGTTCTGTGTCAGGAAGACACAGATGAGATTCTGACATGTCCATATAATTCAGCATGTGGCACAGATGGGGCAGGATACAGGACCATAGCTGAGCATCTTGTAGCATTCGACAAGATCTGTTGCCTGCCAAGAGCACTAAAACTGTCACAAATGGATGAGGGTCAGAGCATCGAGGCAGCATTCCGGGTTCACAAAGCCAAATGGCATGACTCCTGCAGACTGCAGTATAACAAAACAAAACTTCAGAGGGCTCAAAAGAGGAAACACACCACGATGATGACCCAGAAACCCACAAGTTCACCCGTCAGAGCATTGAACGTGAAACTCATTCAACAGACATGCTTCTTCTGTGGCAAACCTGCAGCAAGAGATGCTTTGCGTAATGCATCAACATTCGAACTTGACATTCATGTGAGGCAGTGTGCCCTCAAACTATAGGACAAACACTTCCTATCCAAACTCAGTGTTGAAGATCTCATTGCCCAAGAGGCTAAGTACCATGCTCAGTGTCTTGCCTCTGTACAATAAAGCGAGGGACACAAAGGCACAAGAATCTAATGTTGACACTGTTAACCATGGAATTGCATTCGCTGGACTTGTCGCCTATTATATATTGAGGAAGTGCGTATGGACAATACGGTTGCACCAGTGTTCAAGCTAACAGACTTGGTGAATCTGTACAATACCAGGTTGGAACAACTGGGGGCACATGTGACAGGGTGTGTACACTCCACCAAACTCAAGAACAGAATACTGGGTTACTTCTCAAACATGGACGCTCACAAGCAAGGTCGTGATGTGGTGCTCGTGTGCAATGAGGATGTTGGTGCTGCATTAAGGAAAGCATGTGAGCACGATGCTGACAATGATGCAGTTCATCTAGCCTGAGCTGCTAACATAGTGAGGAGAGACATGTTCAAGATGAAGCAACAATTCAGTGGTTCATTTGATGCCCACTGCAAGGTGGAGTCAGTGCCAGTATCACTCTTGGCACAAGTTTCCAGTATGTTACATGGCCCAAACATCACAACCCAGTCCAGCTCTGTGTCCCTCAACCAGCCCTCACCCTCTCACAGATACTCATGTACAACAGTTTGGCACGCCAGAGGGGGATTGCCACCACAAGTAGGCCGACTACTAAGCACAGCCAAGACCAGGAGACACCATTACTCATCTACCTGGGCATCATGATACGACCTTTGATGGTGTCACTAGAGCCTTCTGTGCCTTGGCTGCCACCCCAGACACCATAGACAACTGGATGGAGTCTCTGGAGTGATTCGTGGTATTGCTCTATGACCGCACTAGCAGCCTGGAATCAGTCAATCAGGCACGCAATCAGCTGTTCACCCAGAAAGGTAGAGACATTGAAGGACTCCCTCCAACACAAGCAGCACTGATTCAGCACACAAAGA
The DNA here is from genome assembly GCF_056783735.1 of Eptatretus burgeri. Lineage (NCBI taxonomy): Eukaryota > Metazoa > Chordata > Myxini > Myxiniformes > Myxinidae > Eptatretus > Eptatretus burgeri. Next base: position 27,161,906 of record NC_140977.1, read on the forward strand.
GGGCTGCCTACCAAGCTGGTTACTGCTGGGGACAGATGATGGTTGCAGTCCCGGAACTCCCATCCCCAGGTGACTGGGGGTGGAAGAAGAAGGACACAGGTGGATGATTAGTTCACTGGACCACACTGCCAGAAGCGACCCAGGCCTGTTGAGAACTCATACGCTGTGGATGCAAAAATGGGTGCAGAGGACAGTGCAAATGTGTCAAGGCAGCTGCTACTCCTCTACCTTCTTTTTGAATAAGGCTCACAGGCACAGCCAAGTGAGCCATAATATATATATATATATATATATATATATATATATATATATATATATATATATATATATATATATATATATATATATATATATATATATATATATATATATATACACACACACACACACAGTATATTATAATACCAAGCTTGAACACTAAAAACTCGGCTCGCCGTCACACGATCCCTATGAAATTGCTGTGGCACTTAGCGGACATGCCGACAATGTTTGGGAAGTCTTGGCGTTCCATAGTACCACTTGCATTTTGCACAATGCCTATTTTTGTCATTCCCCGTGTGCGGTCTGTCGTCCGCTACCAGCTATGTTGTACTGCTATCCCGTGCATGTGCACGGGGTATCGCTAGTGTATATATATATATATATATATATATATATATATATATATATATATATATATATATATATATATATATATATATATATATATATATATATATAAATATATTTTCCCCATCATTACGAGATCATATTTGTGCAGCTTCACATCAATTGATTAAGCATTCCAGAGAAAACATTATTATCCCGCCCCCCCCCCCGGAGGGAGGGAGCGGGATATTGTAATCGTCCGGTTTGTTTGTCTGTTTGTTACTTACGAAATCTAAAGATTTCATAAGTATATTGATGACTTCCGTCATCTGTTTGTGTGTTTGTTTGTTTGTGTGTGTGTTTGTGTGTTTGTTTGTAGGCACGATAACTCGAGAACGGAAGAAGCTGCCAATGTCAAATTACACCACGTTATTCAGGAGGGTGATGGCTAGTGCTGATTAGATTGTGGTCAGTACTCGTAGTACTCGTAGTATTACTAATAATAGCAATAGTATAGTAGTATCGTGGAACCCATTTTCCTGGCAGGAAATTGATGAAAATGTTGAAGAGGTGAGGATGCCACAGATTAATAAGGAGCACGTAGGAGAGGAATAAAGAGGCATGGAGGAGAAAGGACCAAGTATTGCAGCATCTCTTAAGAGAACAATTCCTTCCAAACAATGGACAATCGATATCTGTAAATGTAACAAACAGAATGTTGTTGTTCAGACAGTTTTGTTGTGAGGACAAATATCCCACAAAGTCAGACTCTGCTTTCACCTTCATAATATAATCTGGGGAAAGAAAGAAAATACATGAAACAAAACTTTAAGCAGCATTTGTATTTCTAAAAAAACAAGAGAAGATGATCTTTAACATCCTCCTCCAATCAATCCTTAAAACGAGAACAAAGCAACAACTTGAATTTTTTTATCGAAAACAATGGAGTCACACAAAGAAAATCACAATCATTGTTTATAATAAATAAATAATTGGCTTTCGAGAGGCATGATGAGTTGAATGACGTGGAGTTGTGCTTTAATTGCCTTTGGTTTCCAGTTTTAAGTGAGTAGACAATGCATTCTGTGATCCTCCGTAAGGTAATGTATGTCAATTGGATGAATAACATCCACATGTTGGGACAATATGTAAGCCTGATGTTGGCTTTGCAGTTAAGGTGGCAGCTTGGGATCTTAGAGTCTTGAGTCTGAGCCCATTTACCGTTGAATTAACACCAGGTGGGGTTGACTCATCCTGTCATCCTTCTGAGGTCAGTGAAATGAGTACCAGTGCACTGGTAATAGGGGCACTGTATCAGTGGCACAGCTGCACCCTCAGCCAATGATGCTTCCTGCAGTCGCATCAGCAGCACAGCTGCACCCTCAGCCAATGATGTTACCTGCAGCCTTGTGCTGCATATGAAGGAGGAGGAGGAGGAGGGACAATATTCATCAAGTGATTGTAAAATGTGTGTCAATGACTGGATTAACACATCCCACATACATTTCCTGTTTTAATGATCCTTGTTCAAACTTTGCAGTTCGACCTCTGTTACTTTTCATGTCATCCTCCATTCTGCTGAGTTATTTCACCATTTGCTTATGGAATTGTATCATCTGGCACAAAGTCAAGCACCTCCTCATTCATTCCTCTTTTTTCACACCTGTGGAACCAACTTCCACATTCTCTTCAATGTCATTCTTTCCTCCAGGTGTTCAAGGCAGCTGTTGACCATCTCAGATCATCCCTATTCCAAAACAATGATCTTTTCTACTCCTGTCAACCCCTGCACCTCACTCTTCCCCCACCTCCTTCCAAATTTCTCCTGCCCCCAAATCCTCCCCACACCCATTGCTTCTCAAAGTCTGCCTCTGTCTTGGCCTTCAACACCGCTGTTGATGTTCCCATCTCTCTAAACTGTTCTTTTAATTCTGCTGCATCCTGATCCATTCAGTGCACTAGCTCTTCCATGTGCCTTGACCTTGTATATGAAGAAAATGGTTAGCTTTTAGATAACAGCTTCCTTTCCACATGCCTGGTGTTGGCTTAATGGTTATGTTGGTGGGCCTGGGATCCTTGTGTCCTGAGTTCAAATCCTGCTCATCTGTTGAATTAATACCAGATGGGGTTAACTCGACCTGTCATCCTTCCAAGGTTGGAAAAATGAGTGCCAGCATGCTGGTATATGGTGGCAGACTTGCAGAGTAACAACACATCCAGGATTGTGCCCAATAGGCAAGGAGACTGCTTAAGCAGCACCAACACTACACAGAGTATGGTCCCAATCTCCTCCTCCTCCTTTACACCAAATTACTGTCTCAATTTTTTCATGCTTCGATTGCCTATTACAGTGACTTTTGTCAACAAATTTAATGGATGGGAAGACTTTTACATGGTCCACTTCTCTACCAGCTCTTTGAAAGAGTTAGTAGCATTGTTTCTCCTCTCAATTAGGGACAGTAAGAATGAGCTGACTGTCCTCTTACTCTCAAATCTACCATCATCCCCCCTGCTGCCCACCATTCTAGTCATTGCTGCCATGAATTTTGCTTTTAATCTGATTTTTGACCCATAAAATCCGATGAGCATGGCACTGCCCACTGCCATGAATGATTTAATTTCTCCTGCCAATTGAACATTTATTTTTGTTTTGTAATGTGGGGGTTGACATTGCCACCCATCACCATTATCAATTTTTGTTTCTTTTGAATGCCGATTGGAATTGATAAGTACTATGTGTAATGATGGAAAATTAGTCTGAAAGCAAATCGGATCTTGGCAGATGGAAATAGGAGCACGAACCACACGTGCAATGTTTTGGGATTTAGCCTTGGTCAAATTTTGTTGTCACATTAGGAGGTACATTTTTGTTTAGTCTTTCCCACCTCAAAGTGGTGAATCTCATGAGGAGGCTAAAATAAAGGAGGGGGGGCAGTGTTACAATAATGGACTGAAGCAGTAAAGCCTTAATTAGCTCATTAATTATATCGTAATTTACATGTTTTGGGTAAATATATTGTAAACTCCAACCTTGGACTTCCAAGACTGTTTAGCAGGGCCATCCACCCCTCTGTATTTTCAGTTAAATGTGCTTTTTTTATTTGATTAATACCATTTTTCCCTTCTCCTCATCGGTCTCACAATGAACAGCTATTGAGCCGAAAGCTATCGATCCTTTCTCCTCACTGGCTTCACAACTAACAGCTATCATTCTCTTTTGAATTGGACCAATCGAAGGTGTGTTCGAGCTGGGCAACCATTGGGTGCGACTGAAGACGTCATGTGAGGAATGGCTTTGAACAAGGTTTTGAAGGAGAACATAGAGTCGAGAGTTGGGAATCTCTCAGGTGAGGTCTGTATCAACATTTGGAGTAAAGAATCGGGAGAGTGAGAAGCGTGTGCAGTTTCAAGATTTCAAGATTCAAGATTTTTATTGCTAGTCAACCTAAGTTGATAGGAATTTGCTTTGACGTGTTACAGAAATAAACAATTGTACATCATTTTACAGTCCATAAAACAAAGCAGAGACAGATTACATATACGGTATACAGGAGACAGTAAATGCAGAGACCTAACAGGTGTCAAAGTGTGTCAATATTGTTACGTTTGTGGGGTAGATGCAGAGATTCCATAAGAAAGATAGCATTGTGTGGAGTTGCTTGACCCGTGGACGCGTAGGACACATCTCGATGTAACTAAGTAGGGAAACTGTAAGCTTAAGTGTTACGTATCACCACACCGGGGGGGGGGGGTGGGTGGGTGCCGTGCTCATTAGATAGGGATTAGGGATAATTTCCCCGGTATGTAATCGCCTCTCTGACTTTTCCCTATGTTTTTATATTTCATGATCGGCAATAAAGGTGGGGAACACCTCCCTAAAACAACTACAAGCGGGCAGAAAGCCCTGCCTTCAAAGGTTGACGACAGGCAAAGTCACGCCCCCGAGGGATGGTTGATGGGCATGATGCATGTCAGATGCAGATGAGGCCTCAAAGATAGTCTCATCATGTGCACCTTTGTTGTGAACAGACCGAGTGTGGGAGAGGAACGTCGGCATATTCGCTCTGGAGAATAAACTACAGCGCGGTTCGCCGTGACGAACCGCTCGGCGCCATTTTGGAGCATGGCTACCCGCGTGCTGACACGGTCCGATTGTCACATTCCATAAAGACCATCTCGCCTAGACCTGAAGCTAAGTGCCAAGATAAAGAAGGAATTGTTTTTATTTATTATCTGTCCCCTTGTCTGTATTCAAGTGCATGTGTATTCCAATCTTTTCTTTGTATGGGCATCAGTGTTTCCATACCATACTGTAATTGATGAGGTCACAATGCTCTCCGTTATCGCGGTGTCGAACTGGACCAGCTTTTTGAGTTGACATAGAAAATGCATTCGTTGCAGCACTGTCTTGATTATTCCATCTGTGTTTATGTCCATTTCAGAGTATTGGTGATGGTGGTGCCAAAATTTTTTAAAGAATCCGTTATGTCTGTTGTTTGGCCATCATTTGGCCAGATAGGAGTTTTGAGTTTTTTATTACGTCTGAAGTCAATTATTTACTAGCAAATACAACCTGTCACTTCGTTGACGGGGGTATTAAGGTGGGGGGAGAGGAGGGAGGGGAGGGGGAGAGAGAAAGAGAGGGAGGGAGAGAGAGAGAGGAGGGAAGGGAGGGGAGAGAGAGGAGGGAAGGGAGGGAGGGGAGAGAGAGGAGGGAAGGGAGGGAGGGGAGAGGATGAAGGGAAAGTAGGGGAGAGGAGAGAATGGAGGAAAGGAAGGAGAGGGGAGAACACATAGAGGAGAGGACGGAGGGAGGAGAAGCTATGAAGGGGGGAAGAACGAGGAAGGGGGACGGAGGAGGTGGGGAGAGCAATGCCTCACCAAACGTTGCTATACACTGCGTGAGGGAGGGATGCGAGGAAGGGGTGAGAGAGATAGAGAGAGATGGGGGAAGTGGGGGAGTGGAGGAAAACAAAATAGAGAGAAAGGTGAGGGGTGGAGGTGGGGTTAGCAAAGATAATGATATGTTTTGCTTGATGACCGAACACACACCAAAAGAAAAACTCATGTCAGAACAGCTGGACACACAATGACACAACAGAGTTTGTAAATTGGCAACCTAATGATCCCATCAAGCATGAACATCGACAACAAAGCATTGCAACGATATATCATATGTAGGTACAAAAAAAGAAGACATTGCTAATCGAGGTGATAATACTAGTGATTTTGGACTAACGATGCAGAAATCAAGAAAATAACCAAATACCAAGACCTCAAGAATGAAGTGGAAAGATCCTGGAAGCTGAAGAATGCCAAAGTTGTACCAGTGATAGCTGGAGCTCCAGGAATGATGATGAACCTCACAGAGATATTAAAAACCATCTCTGGGAATATTACTACAAACAAACTACAGTTGGAAGCCATTCTGGGCTCAGCGACGATCCTGAAGAGATCCCTCAGCACAAACTTTGAGAACAGAAAACTTCACAGCTTGGTCCATGAATCGTGACCCCTGACTGAAATAAAGGTGGATACTTTGAGCCTGCCCTGGGAAGACTCCATTCCACATTCTGAAACCCGCATATGTAGATACCAATCAACGGCACACAACACACACACACACACACACACACACACACACACACACACACACACACACACACACACACACACACACACACACACACACACACACACACACACACACACACACACACACGGATACTTTGAGACCTTGGGTGTGTGGAAGTAAAAAACAACTAATTCCGTTTTGTGAAATATGAGCATGGACATTTTGGACAATAGAAAGCTCTATGGATCACATGACTATTCCAAAGCGCTGGTGTTTCTGCATTATTCACACTGAAACAAATATTTTTCATATTAAGATGTGTTCTTTGTCCATAAATTATTTTCTCATTTCTTTTTTTGCTTTTAAACAATATGGAAGTGTAAAATCTATTGTAAAGTATAGGTCACTTTATCACCATATAAGGAATGGTTCGCCAGGAAACATAATCTGCAAAGGCACTGAGATAGATTTTAGATAGACTTCAATTGTCTGTGGGATAATTATGCTTATCAGGTCTCACAATGACAAGGTCAGAGCTCATTAAATTTGCAGAGTTGATACTGACAGGCCACGAGTAAATGTTCATTATACAATGGTCTTGTTAACAAACTGATATATCTTTCCATATTAAACCTTAGGATCATTGATTAATCAATATAATAACAATGAATATGTAATCCCCATACTGGCCCAAGTGCATCTGGGCCTGGTAAGAGATCTTGTTAGTCCATGTTTAGTTTCAGGAAATATGTACGTATCTGTTATGTTTGTTCCTCTAAAACAGTGGTTCCCAACCTGTGGTACGTGAGGGTCTTCCAGGTGGTTCGCAAGCACTTTCCGGCTGAACCTTTAAAAAAAATGATTTGGCCTGATACATCTGGGAACCCTGACACACACTCGGCGCTGGCAGTTATCCCACTGCCTCCATACTGTGAATATGTAGGTGTCTTATGTATCCCGTTATGTATATATATATATATATATATATATATATATATATATATATATATATATATATATATATATATATATATATATATATATATTGTTACGGCTGTGGAAATTCGCAAACCACCATTCAGGGCCCGTAGGTGAGATATCTCTAAGTACATGTGTAGTTAGCCCCAAACCCGTTGTCTAGAGGGAATTTATGTGATTCATTCGGGCTGCGACGCTTTCAGATAGCCGTTTTTCTGTTCTATCTTTATTTTGAACCAACCACGTCTCAACTGCCATCACACAACAATCACCTTAACCCCCACGCCAGCCATCGTCACCAACTACAACCACGCTCCAACCCTCAGACAACAACAACAACGCCAACAGCCACGACCTTTACCTTCACAACTCAATCCCGCAAACATCGCATCACCGTCATTCCCAAACAGCACCATAACCATCAAACCACCACTGAAAACCCTCCACCACCTTCACCTCTCTCCTTCTACGGCCATTCCCGCACCACCTGTGAACACTGAGCATCGGGCTGTCTTGGGCCCGTTCAGCGATACGCACCGAGCCGCGAGCGCAAATAGCGGCCTTTCCGAGGAAAATTTGGATCACAAACGCTACACGCCCACTTCCCCTCTGTCCAATTAGCAAGCGCGGAGCGGCTTGGCCCCGCCTCCAGGCGCGTCTGTGTGAAATCGATATATGCAAATTCTAGGATAAGGGGAGGTTCACGCCCACTTTTCCTCCGTCCAATTGGCGAGCGTGGCTCCGCCCCCAAGGTCATCCTGATCAGGATATTTGCATATTGTTTTCTCCTGCCGGCCTATAAAACGGCGAGCGCAAGGCGAATCAGGGCAGAGTGAGTCGAGTCATCGGTATGGCAGAGAGTCGAGTCGGGTGGAGAGTGAGGTGAGTCGGGTGACGAAGTCATCAGAGTGCCATCGAGTTGGGTTCTGGAATCGGCTGAGAAGAGTTGTGGGAAGAGGAAAAGGAGCTCGGGTCCGAGGCGAGAAGGACGGCGGTCGGCGACAAGGTCGCAGTGTGGGATCGCTCATCGCGGGACCCAAGCCAGCCAGCCATTCTCCCTCCCCCAGGGCATCAACAATTCCCCCTTTCCCCCGCGCTGAGATAGTGCAAAAAGGGGGCCCCGTTCCCACCCAACTCCAAACGTCGTGTCAACAAAACCCGCCAAGGAGCACGGAGTCGGGGCACAGCCACGCGGCCACATTTGCGGCCCGTCCGCCAACGTGTCACGAGGACACGGGTAGGACCCCCCCCCCCCGGTCTCGCGGACCTGGCCGCTCCTCCAGGTCACGCGCACAATTGGCCTACAGGCCCGTCTGCCCCCTCGTCTATGAGGGTGGCTTCTTTCCTTTGCTTTTGAGTAAATGTGTGTTGGCTCCGTCTGCGAAGTAGAACTGTATAAGTGTTGCCGTGTGTGCGCGCAGTCTGTAGTAATTCTGCGTCCTTGTTGCTTTTGTTTTGGTTGCTATATGTGCATTTTGACTGTATGGCTGTATATATGTGCTTTCCGTGTGCCGGGAAATAATTGTGCTTTGTGTGAACTGTTTTCCCGTTTCGCTTCGTCTTTTCTTTATTGACCCTCCATCCTGCTTCACGTAAAGGGTTCGTCGTGGGCTTAATACGGTAATTAATCAGAACCGTCGAGGCCGATGATAACACCGCTCGGTTATCACTGTAGCACGGAACGGACCGCTTAAGCGGTTCGTGTCCGGAGTTGGCCTGTGGCGTGGTACGACCGCCCGGTCGACCATCTGCGCAGGTACTGAGGTAGATCGAATTTGGCGAGCAACCCTATCCTGCGCGGGTGGGCAATTGGCACGATCATGGTGGTGTTAAACCCCTACCCATGACTAGCTACCGGCATTGTTCCGAGAGGGTCATGACTGAATTGTCCGTCCGGTGGGTGACGCGGTCGTGATTCGAGTGACGTGGCCGTCCGCACGCCGGCGGGCGCTAATTCGCAACAATATGTCTATATATATATATATATATATGAGCCTGGTGTTGGTGCAGTGATTAGGGCAGCGGCTTGGGATCCAAGAGGTCCTGAGTTCAAGCCCCGTTGAACCACTGAATTAATACACCAGGGGGTTGACTCAGCCTGTCATCCTTCCGAGGTTGGCGAAATGAGTACCAGTATCCTGGGCCGGTGTATACCCCGGATAAAATAGGTGTACCATGTCCCTGTGTCGTAAGAGGCGACCAGGGTTGCGTCAGGAAGGGCATCCGGTGTAAAACATGTGCCAAATCACTATGCGGATCATACAGATGATCCGCTGTGGCGACCCCTAACGGGAGCAGCCGAAAGAGAAAGAAGAAGAAGAAGAAGAAGATATGTATATATATATATATATATATATATATATATATATATATATATATATATATATATATATATATATATATATATATATATATATATATATTGTTACGGCTGTGGAAATTCGTAATACACCATAAAGGGTCCTTAATCGGTTATGACGCTAAGTTTATGTGCAGATAGTTCCCCACCGTTGTTTAAAGGGGTTTCTTCGTGTTCACCGGGCTGCGACTCTTTGAGATAGCCGTTTTTCTTTTTCTATTGTTATTTTGAACAAACCTCCACGCAAGCAACAAGCCGCGTTGAAAACTATCGAACGAAAAAGGGAACCAAAAGAGTTCCAATGGGCGCGCGGATTTTTCCCACTTGTTTCTCCAAGGAGTGTGACGGAGGCAGGGGGAGGGCAGCTCACTGCCGATTGGTGGATGAACACCGTGAGGCGGTCGGGGTGAGGGAACGCCCCTTTTTGGGAAGCTTCCAGAAGGGAGGTGGAGCCAGAAGCGGGGTGGGGAAAAGGGTGGAGCCTCAGATTATAAAAGGGCGGACGTGCACGAGGCTCGCTCTCCCTGGTCCATGAGCTTTCGCCCTGTGGTCCATCATCCGTTCTCTCTCTGGTCCATGAGCTCTCGCGCTGTGGTCCATCATCCGTTCTCTCTCTGGTCCATGAGCTCTCGCCCTGTGGTCCATCATCCGTTCTCTCTCCGGTCCTGAAGCCCCTTCTGCCCTTCAGCCTTTTCTTGTTCGGTCGTGGGTCGTGAAAGCACCAGCAGCAACGCGAGAGAGAGAGAGAGCTGACCACGCCAGGGGCCCGAGGTCAGGCGTGGCTACGCAAGGCCGTGGGGAGTCGACGTCACGACCTGCCCACTGTCGTGCCACGAGGGCGCGGGTAAGACCCTTCGGTCTCACGGGACCCGTTCGGTCCTCCAGGTCCCGTGCCATAAAGGTTTACGAACCCCGTCTACCTCCCTGCCTATGGGGAGGGTTTTTCTTTGTTTTCGTATGCATGCTGTGGCGCCGTGTCCTGCCAAGTAGAAACTGTTTAAGTGACTGTGCTTGTAAATAATAATAATAGTCGGTGGTATTGCTTTTGCTTCTATGTGCCTGTACATTACATGACTGCCTTGGCTGTATATACGTGTGCTGTTTAAATAAATGTCTTTGTGTGAAATGTATCCCATTCGTCGTCTTTTTCCCTTTTGAAAGTGCCATCTTGAATCGCGGAATAAATTAGTAGAGGATTTTGAACGCCCCGTAAACAGAATCACATCTGTCAAGGTCGGCGATAACACCGCTCGGTTATCACTGTAGCACAGAACGGACCGCTAAAGCGGTTCGTGTCCTAGGCTGACATGCGGCGAGGTACGATCGCCCGGTCGACTACTCGCGCAGGTACTTTGGTAGGTCAAATTTGGCGAGCAACCCTATCCTGCGCGGGTGCGCAATTGGCATGATCGTGGTGAGGTTAAACCCCCACCCGTGACTGGCTCCTGGCGGTAGTTCCAGGAGGGTCATGACTGAATTGTCCATCCGGTAGGCGACGCGGTTGCGATTGGAGATACGCAATCGCTCACATGCCAGGCGGGCCAGAATTCGTAACAATATATATGTATATATATATATATATATATATATATATATATATATATATATATATATATATATATATATATATATATTGTTGGAACCAGATGTATTATATTAGATACTGCACCCGGGCATGATTTCCGATGTGCTGTGAGCAAAGTTATGCCCCGCATCGACCAGCTGGTGGAGAAGAAACAGATGCAGCCCTCGCATTAAATTTTGTTCTTTGTTGACAGTTAGTTCATTTGTGTGTTCTACTTGTGAATAAATTGATATCTTATCGAATTGAGTTTTTCTGGAACCAGGTAGTACGCGGCGAAGCCAGAGCAGCACGTTACTGTGCCAGGTTCACTGTGTCATCAACGGATCTGTTCACTCAGTAAGCGAATTGCAGGGGGTCGAACTGGTGGGACATGCTGGATTTTAAGTAACCAAGAACCAGGCATTTAAATGCTTTTGTAGTCACTGATGTGAGGGTGATAGGTCTGCAGTCGTTGGGTCATGAGATTTTGGATGATTTAGGAATGGGTATTATTGTAGAGTCTTTGAAGCATCATGGATCTTTGCACTCTAGAAGAGAGGTGTTGAAGATGTCTGTGAATATTGGGGCTAGTTGTTCAGCACAGGTCGTGAGAACTTAGGGGGAGAGGTTATGAGGTCCTGCTGCTTTCTTTGTGTTTTGCTTTTTTTGCAGATGGTCCTCACCTCGTATGATTGGATGGTGAATGGCAAAGAGAGCATTGAGAGGGTGATGATAATGATGGTGGTTGTGGTCGCTGGCATGGCATGGTATTGGATTTGTCTAATCTCCCGTAGAACTTGTTGAGCTGATCCGAGAGCGTGGGGTCATCACTCATCGTCGGTGGGGGTTTGTTTCTTCTTCTAATTCGTGATTCTTTGAAGTTCTTGCCAGACGTCGCGCAGTTCATTTGTGTTGAATTGCTCCTCGAGTTTCTTTCTGTAGTTAACCTTCGCCTTTCCTTGGCCACTGCTTTCCGCAGTTTGTACTTGGCAATTTTGCATTAACATAAGCATTGTTCTTTTTATTGAGCAGTTGTTGTAAGTCGGTTTGGACGGTTTGCCATCCCCCTCCCAGCAGTAGTTTTTAGGATTTAGGAAATTATGCACAGGAGGAGGCCATTTGACCCATCATTCCTGTACCACAGCAATACCAGATTTAACAAATCCTTCAATACCCCCTTCCCTTCATGTGCAGCCTTTTAGCTGCTACACTGGTACTCATTTTGTCGACCTCAGAAGGATGACAGGCTGAGTCAACTCCCTGGTGTTAATTTAGCAGCCAAAAGGGCTTGAACTCAGGACCCTAGGATCCCAAGCCACCACCCTAACTGCTAAGCCAACACCAGGTTCGAACTAGAATACCTTCAGTCCTTCATAAACCAGGGTTTATTGTTGGATTATGAGGTCACTCTTTTCGATGCAATGCACATGGTTTCCCAGAAGCCAATGGTATGTTTGTCCAGACTGTCGCATGCAGCACTGAAGGTATTCCAGTCTGATCACTCGATGACGTGAGCTCATCCATTTTGTTGCTGAGGGATCGAAAGGAATATTCCCGGCAGTGGAGGGCGAAGGGGGCAGCTTTGAAACCTCGTGAGCACCCCGGGTCATCTGCCATGCTTCTTCGGCCACAGCGCCGCGGGTCGGTTGGTTCTGGAAGTATCGATTCGGGAAGGATGGTAAATAAGGTAGATAAGACGGTTTGGAATCCTTGTCCATTGTGTCCCAAATGTGCAGTAATTTGAGTCGGTCGTCCTGGAGCACACATCTAGTCATTTTGATGAAAAGACAGAAAACACAGACAGAAGCGTTTTTCTCCCAGCCTCTCCATGAAAAACGTGACCACAAGTCAGGACAAGAGTATCACAGGGTTCCTTCAGACCCTCTCCTACCTGCCTTACCCCTAGTAGGAGGAACCAGCTCTGTAAGTCAGGGGACACAAACAGAGTTCGCCCTGACTGGCTGGGGAGCCACTTCCCAGCACATCGTGTGTGGGGAAACTGGAGCCTGTTCATCCTATTCAATCTTGGCGAGGGTACCTCACTCAACTCGACCAGGCCTGGACAACCCCTTTACTTCTGAAGGTGATGTTAGCTGACTTCCAAGCAGATAGAAGATGACCTCGGACAAATGATACGAGTGAATAGAGCAGAATGTTTGTGAAGTACATCATGCCGCCTTTTTATTAAATCCGTCAGCAAAGTGATGGGTACTTTTATGATTAGTTGAAAAGTAATTTATTTTCCAATTGGAATGTCCTATTCTTCACATTTATTAACTCCACCACCGAAGGTGAAGGAGGTTATGTTTTCACCCCTCTCTGTCTGTCTGTATTTGTGCAGGGTATCTCAAAAAGTTGTGGACGGATCTGGATGAAATATGGTGGGCAGGTTGGGTGTGTGACAAGGATGAATTGACTAGATTTTAATGAAGATCTTAATCTGGATATGGATATGAGGCTTATTTAATTTTCTAAAGTGATTCTTCACCATTGAGAGAAAGGGCCAAAAACGATATATAGCATGATATTTCAAAAATGTATTGGGCCCGATATGCTCTCATGGATCAGGCATTACGCAGCAGAGGTATGCACTCTACTGAGTGCCCTTCCAGTTTTGTGAAAGCGACATTTTTCGCTATTGTTGGACAAATCAAGCTGTAGGCTGTTCACGTGTACAAAAAGCGGGAGATTACCGCCGAAAGCGAGAGAGTTGGCAACCATGCGCCGTTCATCTTTCTGACAAAAGGATTCTGAGGCTCAGCAGACGGTACACGAAGGTGATTTCAAGGTGTAGGTGATGACCATTGATCTTGTTACTAAGTGAAGAAACACTTTCCATTCAAAGTACTGCATAGAAATCTGAAAATGATTTGATCAGAGGAACGTCAATGTCTGTCTTTAGCAAGGCAATTATCAGCCATTTTGTTTCTCAATAATAATAATAATATATGAGGAAATGTGAGTCTGGGAGTCGCGTTCAAACACTAACCGAGTCGCACGAAAACCTTAAAAAAGCTATGCACTGCTTCTTTGCTTGATGCTCAGCATTAAATAAGATATAGCACATACAAACAACCATGCATTGGTAATACGAGTGCAGGCTTTGATGCGTGCCATGACACCCTGCTCTGTTTAAGTTCCTTGTTAAAGGAAACTCGTATTATTATTACATTACTATCAGAAAAGCCCTTCAAAATGCAGCACTGAATTTTCTGTAATTTCACACTATTCAGCCTTGCAAAATATAAAATAAAATACATCGGGATAAAACCAAAACTTCGGACAGAAACCTTCATTTATTACACAAATTGCTCATCCCTTTATTTGGGTGGTGTATAGGCCACAGACTGCTGCAGCGATCACTCCCCAAAATAATTTTTTAAAAACAACCCAGGGTACATACATGAAGCAAAAACATGCATACTGCTTATGTGCATATATAATACATCGTGGTTATATAGCTCGGATAATTCCAATTGCACTGGGCCAAGGGATGACACCTGAGGCCTCTGCGCCTTGAAAAAAACTAGAAGGACCCGCTCCCCACGGGAGCCTTCAAGGGGGTCATGTTATTATATTTATGGCCATTTTACTCCAAGGGGTCCCAGGATTACACACCCAAAAAATGGTTGCGATCGGTTCAGCCGTTTTAGCGGTACCTGGGAACAGACGGATGGACAGACGGTGAATTATAGTAAGATGGTGGTGGTACGATCCCTTTTTTCAGGTTACAATTGTGGATGGAGTTGGAGAAACTGTCCAACCAATGGAGCAATGGTAGTCCATCCACACATACATGGTCCAAAAACTAACTCATTTAATATATAAAGCTCATTCTCACCACATGCCTGGTGGTGGGCTTGGGATCCTTGGGTCCTGAGTTCAAATCCTGCTTGGCTGTTGAATTAATACCAGGTGGGGTTGATTCAGCCTGCCATCCTTCTGATGTTGGCAAAATGAGTGCCAGTTTGCTGGGATGAATGAACCATGTGAGTATCCTGTGTCAGAGTGGTGACCTGTCCAGGGTTGTGCCCAAGAGTGCAGGAGACTGGTTCAGCAGCATCGATGCTCTGTACAGAGTATGGTCCTGATGGATAGATTCTCACCACGGATTCACTGATATGTAAAGATCAGTACCTTCCAGGTGACATAGAAAGCTGAAATTCTGTGTGCTGACGGACACTGAAACCGATGCACCGTGAAAAATCACAGAACCGAGGGAAAGCATCTCCAAATGAAAATATAAATAAATGGAAAAACAAATGCAGGTGTGACCTGAGACAACGGGGAAGCATGTTTTGTGTGCTTATACAATGTGTAAGCACACCCCATTTATTGGGTCGTCGATCCAGTAGAAAAAAATACATATTTTTAATTTTTGAAATTTGTTCTACCCTTATTATCAGTTTTTCTGTCGATATGTTTGTCTGTCTGTCTGTCCCTCTGTTCGGTCCAGTGCTCCGTTAATACAATGGCGATTTTGATGAAACTTGGTTGGTAGGTTCATACCATGACCGAGTTGTGTGCAAATGAGAACCGTTGCTATGGATACCACCGATGCCTAGCAACGGGACTTTGAAATTTTTGAAAAATCATAAAAAAATTAATTTTTTCGAAAATCAAAAATCGGGCCACGAGCGACTGTGGACAGTACATTCAACCATATTGTCAAAGATTTCCAGCCGGATCCTATGAAAACTGTCAGAGAAGATACACTTTGAATGAACCCTGGTCGAAAACAATAAAAAAAAACGAAGTTCGTTATATCTCAGAGACGATGAGTCAGATATACATGAAACTGGTATGGTAGGTTCATGGTATGTCCTAGTTATGTGTGAGAAAGAACCGTTGCTATGGACCCCTCCGTTGCCTCCCATCTTGCCCCCCCCCCTCCGGTGAAGTTGTACCAGTGATAGCTAGAGCTACAGGAATGATGATGAAGAACCTCACAGAGATATTAAAAACCATCTCTGGGAATATTACTACAAACTACAGTTGGAAGCTGTTGCCTCCGTTGACCCCTTGACACACAAGACAAACAAAAATTTATTTTTTCGAAAATCAAAAATCGGGCCACGAGCGACTGTGGACAGTACATTCAACCATATTGTCAAAACACAAGTGTTGTGTTGAAAAACACAAGACCCCTCTGTTGCCTCCCAGCAACGGCCGAAAAACCTCTAAATGTGGGGGTATTTTAACGAAAAAACAATCTGCAGCATTAACCCTTGAAGCTTGAATCATGAATTTTCTTGTGCTTAATCCTCAGGTCATTCCCCATCGAACGGGCCCATCGCGTCAGGTTCTTTTGGGTAGGCGACTACCCATGTTCGCCTTCCGGCTTGTGTGTGTGTGTGTATATATATATATATATATATATATATATATATATATATATATATATATATATATATATATATATATATATATATATATCAAATAAGTAACATCTGAAAGCGACAAAAAGAAATCTCAAGCTCACATTGTGTAAAAATTGATATTTTGCATCGAGAGACTTCAAAGCACTAAGTGAATCTAATCAAAGGAAAACTGATAATGAGACCAAGTCTGAAACTCATACCTTCACACATGAAATATAGCAAAACGTTCTCTGATGCAGAAGCTGATAATGGGAAAAAGTCTGAAACCCATACCACTACACATAAAGTTGTAAAACAATCTATCGTATAGACTGAACATTGATGATATTTCACGAGTATTTCAGCTCTACCACATACAGTCATGGCCAAAAATGTTGGCACCCTTGCACTTTTTTCAAATAACTCACAATTTTCTCAAAAAAAAAAAAGTTGAAATTGACAAAAGTAATTGTTCTCCACAAGTCTATATTTCACTGTTAATATTACATAACCTTTGTTTTTGATTCAGAAATTAATATATCCTTTCAAATCAGAAAATAAAAAGAAATGGCATTGACGAAATTATTGAAACCCTCGACTTAATATTTGGGAGCACAGCCATTGGACAAAATAACTGCTTTCAAGCACTTCCTCTAGCCATGAATGAGCTTCCTATACCTCTCCACTGGCAGTTTGGTCCACTCTTGTACAAACTGCTCCAGTTTTTTCACACATCAGTGCCAATTCACCCCATCTACTTAAATATACCTCCTACTAAGCCCTCACCTAGTAGCCCCTCTCATTACCCCTCCCATCTTGCCCCTCATCCTACCTCCGCTCTTGTCACCTCTTTATTGTCTTCTGCTTCAGTATCAGCTCCTCTGTTATCCAAAAGTGTGTGGTGTTCTAACATCTGTGGGCTCCATTCTAACCTAACAGCAATCTCACTCTCTTAATCAGTACTCATCACCACAAACATGCTCCTTCCTTCCTCTCAGCACACCTCCCCCTCTTCCCAACCCCTCAAATTTTGTACCTCCCCCTGCCTGCTCCCTTCTTCACCATACCTCTTCCAAGTCTCATCCTTCCCCTCTCCCCACCTCTCCCATCGCCCTCCTGCACATTGGCCATGCCTCTTCTCATCGTCTCCCCTCCCTCTCAAAGCAACCTTCACATTCTTCCCCTTCCAAGCTTCCCTCTCACCTTTATCAAAGACTCCCCCTCAACTCTCCCCTCTCATCCTTCTCCCTCCAATCTTCCCCCTCACTCCCCCTTCCCAAAGTTGCGCCCCTCACATCCACAAAGGTGCCTCCTTCCCCCACTCTCTCTTTTC
Organism: Eptatretus burgeri; assembly: GCF_056783735.1. NCBI lineage: Eukaryota > Metazoa > Chordata > Myxini > Myxiniformes > Myxinidae > Eptatretus > Eptatretus burgeri. The sequence continues at coordinate 27,179,663 of NC_140977.1, forward strand.
CAGCTCCTCACTCCACCTCCTCCAATCTTCAACTGCCCTCTGCCCCCTCTCTTTTCACTCCCCACTGCACCTCAACCCATCAACACCGAGCCTTTACTCCTCATCTGGCCCTCTCCCCAAGCTCTTCTGTAAACCCCCACACTCTTTCAATAACTCTCCTTACCTCCCCCCCTCCTCCCTCATCCTCCTCTGCACCCAAAACCTCCTCCCTCCCTCTTCCTGAACAGTGTGGACCTCAAACATCTGGGGCCTTCGCTCAAACCTGACAGATCTTTCCATACCGGTTGCCACTGACAAACCAGACATAATCTGCTTAACAGAAACTTTCCTCCTTCAAGATGTCTCTGACTCCCGAGTATCTTTCCTGGTTACTCCCTCCTTCGATATGACAGACCTGAGCCTCGTCCTGGTGGAGTTGCTGCTCTCTTCATCAAAGACTCTATTCCTCACTCTCCATGCACTGTCCTCACTCCCCCACATCCCCAGGAACACCTCTGGCTACGGCTTTCCCTCCACTCCCACCTCATGTTTATAAGTGTGTTGTGCCATCCACCAAACAGTGATGACTCCATTTAATTCTCACTCTCCGAAAACATGGACCAACTTCTCTCCTCTCATCCCAACTCTTTTCCACATATGTGGTGACTTTAACTGTCATCATGCCAGTTGGCTCGGTGTGGGAACCTCTCACTTGTCATGGCACTTCAGCAAAAGACTTCTGTGACTCATTGGGACTGACACAATCTGTCAACTTCCCAACCTGGATCTCACTCAATGGTATGCCATCTCTTCTGAATCTGATTTTGACAAATTTCCCTGAAAGTATCTGCTGTTCTTCCTCCACTCCAATCGATTCATCTGACCACATGCTTGTCAAAGTAGACATCTCTCTGGCTGTTATTAGAGAACCACCTCAGCGCCGTTGAGTCTGGCATTTCACTCAGGCTGACTGGCAGGGACTTTACACAGCGATCAAACTTCTAGACTGGTCTCTCATCTCTACTTCCTCCGACATAAACTCGTCCTGGGAATTCTTTCAAAGAAACTTGCTCTCTCTCATGCACATATTTATCCCATCTCGTCTTCAGTTGTCCTACCCTTCATCCCGCCCTTGGTACACTGAAGCTTGTGGCGAGGCAGTTGTCCTGAAACAACATGCCTTCACCTCAGGGAAGGCTAATCCAACTGAAGGCAATCTCAGTTCCTTCCACAAAGCTCGGAACAAGTGTGTGTCCACCCTCAGGAAAGCCATAAAACATCTTTTGAATCTCAAGTTTGAACTCTTGAACCCTCAAACCTGTTTCCCTCCTCCAAATCCTGGTGGCGTCTCGTCAAGTCTGTTTCTGATGTATGTCCTCCCTCCATCCCATCCCTTACCTCAAATGGCCACACAGCTGACATTGCACGTGAAAAGGCTGAATGCCCAAATTCCGTGTTTGCTTCGAAATCTCTTGTTCCAAACCCATCGCTTTATGTGCCCACCTAACCCAGTCACACCCAGCTCCTCCTGGATGCTGTGTCCTTTTTCCCTGACAAGGTGAAGAGTTTGCTGTCAAACCTCGAATCAGATTTTGCAACCGGTCCAGACGGCAACAGCCCATGTGTCTGAAAAACTTGCTGTGCTGCTCTTGCTCACCCTCTCTCTGTTCTATTCACCCTCTCATTTGCTCAAGGTCATCTGCCATCTGTTTGGAAATCAGCAAACATTACCATCCATCCATCCATTGAGACCATACTCTTTGCAGAGCGTTGGTGCTGCCTCAGCAGTCTCATTGACTATTGGGTACAATCCTGGATGGGTCGCCACTCCGACACAGGATACCAGCAAGATGGCACTCATTTTTGCCGACCTCGGAAGGATGACAGGCAAAGTCAACACCACATGGTATTAATTCAACAGATGAGTGGGATTTGCACTCAGGAACCTGGGATCCCAAGCCCACCACCCTAACCATTAAGTCAACACCAGGTATAAACATTACCACTCTGGATAAAAAGTGCAAAATCAGATCCCTGCAACTACAGACCAATCAGCCTTCTCCCAATCATCAGCAAGGTTATGGAATCCATCATCACTTCAGGCATTAAATCCTTCCTCTTCTCCAATGCCTTAATTTCCGATCATCAATTTGGTTTCAGACTAGGTCACTCTTCCCTGGATATGCTGCTTCTGTTCTCCCAACAATGGATGGAGATCCTCAATGCCAGACATGAAATCAGAGCCATCTCTATCGACATATCGCATGCTTTCGATGTGGTCTGGCACCCTGCCCTGCACACCAAACTCTATTCCTATGGTATCCAAGGCCATCTCCACTCATGGCTCGCAGACTTCCTCTCCTGTCGCAGCCAACGTGTGGCCCTAAATGGAGTTCTTTCATCCCCTCTTCCTGTCCAGGCTGGAGTTCTTCAGGCAGCATTCTGGGCCCTGATCTTTTTCTGGTTTTCATCAATGATCTTTCTGACTCTGGAAAATCCTCTTTATCTCTTTGCTGATGACTTCACCCTCTGTCGTACCATCTGTCATCCCTCACATTGGCAAGCAGCAGTCTCTTTACTCTGCAGATCTGGATAAAATGACAAACTGGTCCAACACGTGGAACACGTCTTTCAACACTGGCAAATCTCACTCTCTATGTCTCTCCGAAAAGACCGTCTGGAAACCCCCCCCATCTACTTTCTCAACAATCCTCTTGAAGAAGTCCTTTCATTCAAGCTTCTGGGTCTCACTATCTGCTATGATCTTTCCTGGGAAAGCCACATTTCCAAGCTGGCCTCCGAAGCCAGTCGCCAACTGAGCATCCTCCATCATGCAAAGTCCTTCCTTGGCACACCTGAGCTCCTGACCACATATAAAGCTTTCGTCCACAGTCTGATGGAGTTCTGCTCTCTCCTCTGGGCTGGTGCTCCCACCACACACCTTTCTCGGCTTCACGCTGTAGAAACCAAGGCATTTCGGATCATTGGTATCTCCCGCGATGAGGCTGAGTCTTTGGGCATCTCACTCTCTCACCGCAGGCAGGTCGGTGGTCTTTCTGTCTTCTACCGTCTCCTCTCTGGTCTTGCTCCCCCTGCTCTGTCTGAGATATGTCTTCCCCAATATTTCCGCCAGCAATCCCCTTCTGGTAAAGCTACAAAAATCAAGAATCACTGTTCACCTTCACTCTGTCATTCCTCTTTTTTCCTGCCTTTGGAACAAACTCCCACACTCTCTTCAATCCCACTCTTCCCTCGAGGTCTTCAAAACAGCTGTTCACCACCATCTCTTATCTTCCCCCATCCAAAACCATGATCTTTTGTACCGCCGCTAATCCACCCCAAACCCACCTCCTTCAAATTCCCTGCTTTCCTTCCTGAAAGTCCCTGTAGTGTCCATCTTTTTCACCCTGTGTACCCCACCCCATCCCTCTCCCTTCTACAGATCTCTTGTTTCTGTTCCCCAGTTTTTTACTTCCCTCAACTGCACCTCTTGTCTACTGTTCCCCTTGTTGTACGTTCTGTATGTTAGCTCTCTTCCGAGCTTTGACAGTGTATCCAAAAAAAAGTTTTTCCAGATTTGAGGGGTGCCTTCTCCTAACTGCTGTTTTCAGATCTCCCCACAGGTGTTCAATGAGATTTTGATCTGGACTCATTGCTGGCCATTTCAGAATAGTCCAGCATTCTGTCTTGAACCATTCCTGGGTGCTTTTTGAAGTGTTTGGGATCATTGTCCTGCTGACCTTCAACACCCATGACCTTTGACAAAGACCTAGCTTTCTGACACTGGGCTGAACATTGCGCTCCAAAATGCCTTGGTAATCTCCTGAATTCATGATGCTATGCAGACATTTTAGGCACCCAATGCCAGGGGAAGCACATCAACCACAAAACATCACTGAACCTCCTCCATGTTTGACTGTAGGGAAGGTGTTTTTTTTCTAAGGCTTCATTTTGTTTACTGTAAACATAGAGATGATGTGCTTTCCCAAAAAACTCCAACTTGGTCTCATCTGTCCACAGGACATTCTTCCAGAAGGATTTTGGTTTGTTCAGGTGTGTTTTGGCAAACTCCAGTCAGGCTTTCTTATGTCTCCCTCTCAGCAGTGGGGTCCTCCTAAGTCTCCTGCCATAGAATCCCCTTGGCGACAGATGGTGCGAGTTGAAACTGTCGTACCTTGTGTCAAGGTGAGCTTGAATCTCTTTGGCAGTTGATCGAGGTGCTTTCTCCACCATTCGAACAATCCTTCGCTGCAATCTTCAATCAAGTTTTCTCTTGCAACCACATCCAGAGTGGTTGGCTGCAGTGCAATGGGCCTTAAACTTCCTGATAACATTGCGTACGGTGGACACAGGAACATCAAGATCTCTGGAGATGGACTTGTAGCCTTGAGGTTGTCCATGTTTGGCTACAATCTTGCTTGACCTCCTCTGACAATTCTCTGGTTTTCTTTCTTTTCTGTATGCTCATTGCAGTACACACAGTGACACAAAACAGCAGAATCTCCTTTTCCACATTGAAACTGGTTGAATGAGTAATTTTTATATTGCAGGCACCTGCAACTCACCACAGGTGAGTTGATTACTAAAGTGAAGGAGAATCACCTGCTTGAAATCTAATTATTTCGGACAACTTCTTAGAGGTGCCAGTAATATTATCCGGGCCATTTTAGGATTCCTGTGTGTAATAAGCTTATATTTAGTAATTTTTTCAGCTTTTTGTTTTGTTCCACTGCAAACCAAAGAAATACACGTGTGGATATCAAAATATTTTGTTATTTCAACAATTTTCTGGAAGAAATGGTGCATTATTTGAAAAAAAGTGCAAGAGCGCCAATATTTTTGGCTACGAGAGTACAATGCTGAAGCTGCGCCAAAGTCAAAAGATTTGGGATAATCAGTGTATGAAAGGAATTTGATCGTTCAGTCAACATTTCTCATACTTTGGCCCAAATTAAAGTCTTCCATTATCAATACTCTTCCCTTTCCACAGGGCCAAATTATTCATAAACCCCTTTATATTCCTTATAACAGGAGCCACATAGATGCATCCTATAAGTATCTTGATATTCTTGCAATCTCAAATCTCAATCCATAAAAAGATCCTCGACGTTAGTGCTCCTCAACCTTTTTATATTATTTCACGGAACATTTTTGAGTTTTCTCAATCCTTGTTGCACACCGAACAAAATTTTACGATGACAATGTGCATTCTATTTTCATCACACAGTAGTCATCATAAGGAAGAGTAAAATCACCTTTTCCCACCAAGTTCAGCAAATTATAACTAATGTAGTGCATTTAAAATAATTTAAATATTTCAAGTGGTTTACAAAATATTTCAAACAATGATATAAATTAATTTTGAAGTTTTATTATGAAAGAAAATCCTCAATCCCATTCCACCTACAAAGGAGATTTACAAACCTTATCTTTCTCAAAACACTTTTCTCAAATATGTCATTAAAGATCATAGGGCATTCAAATAATTTATTTAAAACAGATCCCAGAAGCAATAAAGTGAGAAATTGAAGGCCTGAACTTTCATTTGGCACCAGTGAGAAACTTGCAGCTGTGTTGAGGAACAGATCAGGCACTTAATGTTCAGCTCTACAATGGAAAGAGCTACACAAACTTCATCCAGGCTTTTCAGAGATGATCTTTTGTTCTTGACAAGTGTTGAAACTGGTAATGATACATCAATGGCATGATCAAAAATGGTTGGATGCTCATTTTTCAAATGCAGCTAAAATGCATCCAGAGGCACCTCCCTGAATTTAAGCTTGAGAGTTTGGTTGCTTTTGAGGTGTATAAATTCCTCTCATGCCTTCAGAGAAAGAAAGCTCCTTGACTGGCGCCTCTGTAGATGAAGTGAAATGATCACGGACCCAGTCGTACTACTCCATTAATGTCCTTTATTCAACTTCAATTATGAAAGTACCATGGCACATGAGGAGTGACTTTGTCATGGTACACCAGTTGTGAAGCACTGTTCTACATAACCCGCTCCTTGCTCGAGATACAATATTTTCTTTTATCCAGATTGCCAGACTCCTTCCTAATTTCCCTTTCTTAATACACCTATATATCTTGTTGGCTTAATGGTTAGGGTGGCGGGCTTTGGACCTGAGGGTACTGAGTTGAATACCAGGTGGGGTTAACTCGGCCTGTCATCCTTCCGAGGTCGGCAAAATGAGTGCCAGCATGCTGGTATACTGCATTGGAGTGGCGACCCGTCCAGGATTGTGCCCAAGAGCCAAGGGGACTGCTTAAACAGCACCAACACTCTACACAGAGTATGGTTCCAATCTCCTCCTCCTCATATATTTCTTGTAGCCTTCATTTTCTATTTGTTTGATTCTTCATTAAACCATGTCTCACTTACTGCAACTGTGTCATACTTTTCGCTATCTACTTTACCTTGACACTCTTCAATTTATTATTCAAATTCCTGCCATTAGTGTCGAAGAGTTTCTAACCTTTCCCTTCTTTTTCTGGCTTGACCTAACAAACACATCTTCAGCCAAAGTTCCTCCCTCTGCAGCCTGTCACCTTTCCTGTTCCTTTGGAAATTCTGATGGATGTTAAGGTGTGTCCATGTCCTTACTTGTTGATGAGATTACTCAGTGGGTCCAGGATCAGACAAATCAGGAGTGGGAGGGGGGGTTAAGGCTGCCACCTTGGAATATCCCAAGTCATATCTTCACTCCTGCTATTTCGATCTTTCCTTCAGAGTACTGTAATAGCAACGTCTCACAGGTTGCCGTCTCAATTGGTTTGATTATTTGGGGGTTGATCTTCTAGACTCACTTGCATTTTGACATCCATAAACGAGGGACACAATCAAAAGAGACACTTTTTTATTGTCTATCCAGGCTGTGGACAATTTGGTGCTTCAGAACTTCCAGTTTTTGAGTATGGCTCTGTTCAGTAATCAGTAGTCCGTTGTTCCATAGCATCCTTTCTTACATAACTCCTGCTCTGCCTCTAGACCCCTTTGTAGTGTTCATTGGTGCATCATTTCTGTGACAATTCCTGTTGAATTTTTGTATGTTGGTAGGAGGCATATTATTGGCCAATATTTGTGAGTTGTTTTTTTTCAGATTTTGTGATGAGAAAGGTGCTATCGACTGTGAGCCACTCTTCCATTGCCTGCTTCCCTTGTATTAAATGCTCGAACAGAGTGAACGTGGAGCACATGCAATTGTTATAGCCAGAGGTTTGGAATCCCAGCTGGGCCAGGGTTTTTGAACTTTGGCATTTTTTGTGAGTTGTTGTCTAATCATTTTCTTCATCAAATATTACTGGGAGCATTTCCTTGAGATGTTACTTTTTATTTTCCAAGTTGAAAATCCATTCCCTCACCTTGTGTTCTTTTCAGTCTTCATAAAATCCCATTCCAGAATTTTTCCAGTTCATCTCTTTCAGGAGGAATTGACAATTCTGCTTCTGTCACCTGAGTCTTTGACAAAAAAAAAATTTGGGTTATTTTCAGAGCTGATTTTGTTATTTTGTTAGCTTTGTCATCGTTTATTCCTCCCCCCCCCCCATGGTCATATATATTTTGAGTTTGTTTTCAGCACCCAGTGCTGCTCAGTCTTTATCTTCATTTTTTTCCAGATTATTCTCTTTAACAGCTTCAGTCTCCCTTCTTGAATTGTTGTATTTGTCCCGTTTCCTGGCGTTGCTCTCTTTCTATGGTGGTATTTTGTTTCTGTCCGTGAGGCCCGGTTTATTTTCCTTGCAGTATTGTTTGCCTGTTACTTTTTGTGGAATGAGCAGTGCTGCTGTAAACCACACAGTATTGATTTACTTTGAGGGGGATAATTTTGGTATCATTTTTATGAGTGCTCGGTTTGTTCTCCTTACAAGTATTCCTGTCCATTTGTTGTTTTCTATTCAATAGTCATGGTCTTTCCCTGAGCGGTGTCAGTCTCATCTCCTCCATTTTGTTGGCCAACTCTTCCAGCCTGAGCCGCTCATCTTCCTCCTCTTCTCCGCTGTGCCATTCTTCCTGGTCATCCTCCTCATTATCATCTACAGTTCTTACTCTTATCCCTCGTGTCTGCCATCTGTTCTGGGTTAACTAGCTGGACTTGTTCTCTTTGCAGGGGTGGGTGTGCATCATTTCCTTGAGTTTCCGGTGTCGAGCTGTGGTCTGAGTTCCCAACCTGTTGAAGAGCTTCTCTTTCTGTTAATGTCACTATTATATTATGACTTGGATCTCTCGTGCATGTATTCTCTCATGTCTTTTCAATGGTGTTCTTCGACCAAAAGCCTTGTCGCACGAAAAACACTTATAGGGCTTCACTCCCGTGTGTGTTACTTCATGTTTACGTAAATGTGTTGTACGAGCAAAAGCTTTAGGACACATAGGACACTGGTGCGGCTTTACTCCAGTGTGTACGGTTTGATGCTTTTTTGAAGCTGTGAATCGAGTGAAGGTTTGAGGACACAAAGAACACTTGAAGGGCTTCTGTGCTTGATGTATTCCTCGATGTTGATGTAAATGTGATGAAGAAGTAAAACACTTCTTGCATACAGAACATGTAAATGGCTTCTCTCCGGTGTGCATTCTTTGGTGAATTTTCAATGATGATAAACGACTATATAGCTTATTGCACAGAGAGCACTTATTGGACTGATCTTTGAAATGTATGCTTCGATGACTTCTTAATATTGTGTTGTTAGCAAAAATCTCATCGCACACAGGACATTGGAACATTTTGCTCGCTTCTCTTTTTACCATTGGAAGCAAGACATTTTTCTTTGCTTCCTTGTGGATGTTTCGATGACCTTTCAACATTGTGCGATCAGCAAAAGTCTCATGGCACACAGAGCATTCAAATTGCTTCCCTTCCCTGTGCCTTTTTTCATGTTTTTTGAATGTTGAGAAATGAGAAAAGGCCATGGTGCACACACAACAGGTGTAGGGCTTCTCTCCTGTGTGTATTCTTTCATGTTCATTCAAAGATGATAACCAATAAAATGCCTTACCACACACAGGGCAAGCGTATGGCTTCTCACGTGTACCACACACAGGCAAATTATATGCCTTCTCACGTGCATGTATTTTATGATGCCTTCTTAAAGATGAAATGGAGGAAAATGATTTGTTACACACAAAACAAACATCTTGAATCTTCTTTTGTATTTCTTTATCCGTCGTTTGACAGCTTTTGCAAAAGTTGATCTTCGGCAGGTTGCTTAATTTGTCATCATCCAAACAAAAAGTCTTTGTAGCTTGCTCATTGAGAGAAACTTCCATGGAGAACAACTGGGAACACTTGGTGCAAGAAAACATTTTCATTTGTTTCTCTGTAAAATAAAATACACAAAAAACTTCAATTAAAAACAATTGGTGTGAAAACAAATACAGCATAATTGACAGGTATTTGACTCTCGTGCGACAGAGTATTGGTCATCAGTCTGTGCTCATATGTGACAGAGGGAACCTATCATGGAGTACGGTAGTACCCCATAGAGAGTGACAATGCAGGTATAAAATGGCCGCCCATTCAAATGGGTACACAATGATATGCTCATGGACTACAAAAGAGTGAAATTGTAAGCATTTAAAAGCCATGCCTTTTATTCTCAAACATTTTCTGAACTACCAAGATTTATAAAGACACCAAAATAAATCGTTAAAGTACCACAATGAGATCGCTAAATCGCCAATTTGTACTTCTTCTTTTTCCCCTCTAAAAGCAATGTTAAACTGTAGCCCAACCTAACTCAATAACTGCTGAAGCCATGATGGTGATTCCAATGCGAGGAAGTTACTTTGTCTCTGGGCTGGTGCACGCAATGCAAAATTAAAAAATATCGAAAACATCAATCGTTTTATTATGAAAAGAAATTGAATGTACATGTGGACTCAATCAAACCAGCCCAGGATCGTGGGAGGAGGGGGGGGGGAGGAAACGGACAGTTGACAGAACCATTCCAAAAGTGATACATATCAAACCCATCCCCCAAATCAACTGAAATAAGTATTAAAATAATTTAGTAACAGATGGATTTAATCCATAACAAAATAACAAAATATGTAAAACATTAAGCATTTTATTCTTTTTAAAACAATAATCGCATCGATATTTCTGCACATGATATGTGGTAATCCACCTAGTGGACTGAGACAAAAGCCAGGATTGAGGTGGGGGTGGGGGAGGTACAATGTACCATGAGCCGAATTTAATAACATATATGGATTTAATGCGTACCAAATAACAAAATATATAAAACATTAAACATTTTATTACTTACAAAAACTTGCAGAAACAAGAAAAAATGTATATATTTCCAGCAATCTCTGTGTGTCTGTGTGTGTCTGCCTGTCTGTCTACCTGTCTGTCTGTCTGTCTGTGTCTGTGACTGCTGTTTCTTAACAACCACTGGCCGATCTAATTGAAACCTGCCAGGTATATTGCTGGGGCCCTGTGGATGTGCCTTTTCAAGGTTTGATATTAATCGAACAAGTGGTTCCCAAGTTATGGCCATTTATTTACTAAACCAATGACAGGACACAGTGCTATGACATCACAATTGACATCACAATTCTTCTTCTTTTTTTTTTTTGCACGTCCGGCCAAGCATGTACGGGCACGTACAAGTATATAGAAAAATATAAAAATGTAGAGGAATGACATCTCAAAAAACAACCAAACAAGGTAGGAATGACACCACATTACGATTCCACAATATGACACCACAATTATCTTATGGATTACCATCACATCTTTTGACATTTTACTTTTGTCATGGAATTGTGATGGATGACGAAGAATGAAGATGAAGAATGACACCACATTATGATGCCACAATAAGACACCACAATCCTCATGGTTTAGCATCATGATATCTCTTGACGTTGTTCCATCACAATCCCACAACAAAAGTAAAATGTCAAAAGATGTCATGATTGTAATCCATAAGAGGATTGTGGTGTCATATTGTGGTGTCATTCCTACCTTGTTTGGTTGTTTTTTTGAGATTTTGTCCCTCTGTGTTTTTAATATATATATATATATATATATATATATATATATATATATATATATATATATATATATATATATATATATATATATATAATTCCAGCAATCTGTGTGTGTGTGTCTGTGACAGCTGTTTCTCGACCGACAACCACTGGTCCGATCTGATTGAAACTTGCCAGGTATATTGCTGGGGAGCTGAGGATGTGCCTTTTCAAGGTTTGATATTAATCGGACAAGTGCTTCCCAAGTTATGGCCATTTATTTACCAAACCAATGACAAGACACGTTGTTGCATGGGCGTGGCCGATGGGGGAAGGGAAGCTCAGCCGCGTTCCCCATTACGGGTTACAACATATGGTCTTCCGGAGAGTGATGACTTCGTGTATTCTAATAATTTCTCGATTTCTTACGCGCATTTATAGATAAACACTATGCCCTAAGTTATGATCGTTTTCATATTAGACGGTGCATACATTTCGGTAACATCGAGCCTGGTGTTGGCGCAGTGGTTAGGGCAGCGGCTTGGGATTTTTTTTTTTTTTTTTTTTTTTTTGTATACCTTGGTCGAGGCTCGTATGAGAGCTAACACACAACTCACAGCAAGGAGGCATGAGACAAGAGGGGTGGGAGTGGAAGGGACAAAACATTGGGGAACAGACACAGGTGAACTGTAGAAGGGAGAGGGATGGGGATGGGACGGGGAACATGGCGAGGAGAAGATGGACATTACAGGGACTTTCAGGAAGGAAAGCAGGAGAATTGAAGGAAGTGGGCTTGGGTGGATTATCGGGGGTAGAAAAGATCGAGGATTTGGATGGGGGTGGTGGTGGTGGTGGATAAGCAGAAGATAAGAGGTGGTGGTGAACAGCTGTTTTGAAAGCCTGGAGGGAAGAATGGGAAAGAATAGAGTGAGGAAGTTTATTCCAAAGGCGGGAAAAAAGAGGAATGAAAGAGTGAAGATGAGCAGTGATTCGTGATTTTGGTAGTTTTACCAGAAGGGGGTTGTTGGCGGACCTTGAGCGCCCTGTGGAAATGTGGTTGGGACAAATCGCAGAGAGAGCAGGGGGGGCAAGGCTGGAGAGGAGTCGGTAGAAGACAGAAAGACCACCGACCAACCTGCGGTGATTGAGTGAGAGGCCCAAAGACTCAGCTTCATTGCGGGAGATGCCGATGATCTTAAAAGCCCTGGTTTCGACAGCGTGAAGTCGAGAAAGGTGGGAGGCAGGAGCACCAGCCCAGAGGGGAGAGCAGTACTCCATCAGGCTACGGACAAAGCTTTGTAAGTAGTCAGGAGCTCAAGAGGGCCGAGGAAGGACTTTGCACGACGGAGGATTCCCAGTCGGCGACTGGCTTTTGAGGCAAGGTTGGAAATGTGACTTTCCCAGGAAAGGTCATGGCAGATAGTGAGACCCAGAAGCTTGAAAGAAAAGACTTCTTCCAGAGGATTGTTGAGAAAGTGGATGGGGGGGTTTTGTAAACGGTCCTTTCGAAGAGACATAGTGAGAGTGTGAGATTTGTGTGGATTGAAAGACATGTTCCACGTGTTGGACCAGTTTGTGATTTTATCCAGATCTGCAGTGAGCGAAGAAGCTGCTGCTTGCCGGTCTGAGGGATGACAGATGGTACGGCAGAGGGTGGAGTCGTCGGCAAAGAGAAATAGAGGATTTTCCAGAGAGTCCGAGAGATCATTGATGAAAACCAGAAAAAGAACAGGGCCCAGAACGCTACCTTGAGGAACTCCAGCCTGCACAGGAAGAGGGGATGAAAGAACTCCGTTTAGGGCCACACGTTGACTGCGACAGGAGAGGAAGTCTGCGAGCCATGAGTGGAGATGGCCTTGAATACCATGGGAAGAGAGTTTGGTGAGTAGGGCAGGGTGCCAGACTGTGTCAAAAGCACGTGATATGTCCAGGGATACGGCTCGGATTTCCTGTCTGGCATTGAGGACCTCCATCCATTGATGGGAGAGCAGTAGCAGCATATCCAGGGTAGAGTGACCTGGTCTGAAACCAAATTGATGATTGGAAATCAAGCCATTGGAGAAGAGGAAGGATTTCATGTCTGAAGCAATGATGGATTCCATAACCTTGCTGATGATTGGGAGAAGGCTGATTGGTCTGTAGTTACAGGGATCTGTTTTTGCACCTTTTTATGCAGGGCAGTGATGTTAGCAGATTTCCAAGCAGATGGCAGATGACCTTGGGAAAATGAGAGGGTGAATAGAACAGAGAGAGGGTGAGCAAGAGCAGAAGAGCAGGCTTTGAGGACACGTGGGCTGATGCCGTCTGGACCGGTTGCAGAATCTGACTCGAGGTTTGAAAGCAAGCTCTCCACCTTGTCAGGAGAAAAGGATACAGAGTCCAGGGACAGTTGGGTGCGACTGGGTAAAGTGGGTAGAGATAGTGATGGGTTTGGGACACAAGATTTAGCTGCAAACACCGAGTTTAGACATTCAGCTTTATCACGTGTGGAATCAGCAGTGCGGCCATTTGAGGTAAGGGAGGGATGGAGGGGGAACATACACCAGAAACAGATTTGATTAAACGCCACCAGGATTTTGAGGAGGGAGAGAGGTTTGAGAGTTCAGACTTGAGATGAGAAAGATGTTGTTTTCTGGCTCTCCTGAGGGTAGATACACACTTGTTCCGAGCTTTGTGGAAAGAACTGAGATTGTGCTCAGTTGGGTTTGCTTTCCATGAGGCAAAGGCAAGTTGTTTCAGGACAACTGCCTCACCACAAGCTTCAGTAAACCAAGGGCGGGAGGAAGGGTAAGACAACTGAACACGAGAGGGGATAAATCTGTGCATGAGGGAGAGCAAGTTTCTTTGAAAGAATTCCCAGGATGAGTTGATGTTTGAGAAAGTAGTGATAGGAGACCAGTCTGTAAGTTTGATGGCTGCTCGGAGACCCTGCCAGTCGGCTTGAGTGAAATGCCAGACTCGACGGCGGTGAGGTGGTTCTCTGATGACAGCCAGAGAGATGTCCACTTTAACAAGGACGTGGTCAGAAGAACCAATTGGAGCGAAGGAAGAGCAGCAGATATTGTCAGGGAAATTTGTCAAAATCAGATCCAGAAGAGATGGAGTACCATTGGTTGAGATCCGGGTCGGGAAGTTGACCGATTGAGTCAGTCCCAATGAGTCACAGAAAGCTTTTGCTGATGTCCCATGGCAGGTGAGAGAGGTACCCACTCTGTGCCAACTTTCGTGATGACAATTGAAGTCGCCACATAAGAGGAAGAGAGAGTTTGGATGAGAAGATAGAAGATGGTCCATGTTTTCGGAGAGTGAGGTGTAGATGGAGTCATCACTGTTCGGTGGACGGTACAGTAAACATATAAACATGAGGTGGGAGTGGAGGGGAAGCCGAAGCCAGAGGTATTCCTGGGGGTGTGGGGGAGTGAGAGCAGTGCAGGGAGAGTGAGGAATAGAGTCTTTGATGAAGAGAGCAACACCTCCACCAGGACGAGGCTCAGGTCTGTCATACCGTAAGAGGGAGTAACCAGGAGTGATACTTGGGAGTCAGACACGTCTTGGGGGAGAGGAAAGTTTCTGTTAGGCAGATAATGTCTGGTTTGTCAGTGGCAACCTGCATGGAAAGATCTGAAAGGTTTGAGCGAAGGCCCCGGATATTTGAGGTCCACACTTTTAATGAAGAGGTAGGGGAGGAGGCTTTGGGTGCAGGAGGTGGAGGGGGGGGGGGAGGGTAGGACGAGGCACGAGGGGGGAGGTAAGGAGGGTTGCTGAAGGAGTGGGGGGTAGTGCAGAATGGGGGGGGGAGGGGGCCGAATGAGGAGGAGAAAAGGCTCTGTGGTGCTGGGAGAGAGGGGGGACAAGAGACAAGGAAGATGGCAGTTGAGGATTTGAGGAGGTGGAGGAAGAGATGGAGGTGAGAGGGCAGTGGAGGGAGGCAGGTTGGTGGATGAGAGGGGGGCAACTTAGAGAAGGAAGAGTGAGGGGGATGAAAGGTGGGAGAAAGGTGAGGGGGGGAATTTTTGAAAGAGGTGAGAGGGAGGCTTGGAGGGAGAAGAGTGGATGGTTGCTTTGAGAGTGAGAGTGAGGGGTGAGGGGGGTGAGTTGGCACTGAAGTTGGAAAAAGAATGGTTGATGGAAAGCGAGCATCCATGGCAAACTGTGGTTTTTAAAAGTTTTAGGTCAGAGATGCGATTTAACACAATTCTTGATGGATGCAATGAAGGCGAATTCAGAGCATGGAGAGAAGAAGCGCTGTAATAGTTGGATTTTTTAGGCAAGGAATGAAGGAGAGGTCGAAATGAGAGCAGTCTGTTAAAATAGCAGAAGAGAAGTGCATTGTGAAACAGTAAAGAGTACCACATGTGTGAGAGAGGAAGATGAAGCATTATAAGATCGTTTTTGTTGTTAATATTAATGTATGAGAGAGTTCAACAGATTAGGTCATGGAAGTGTAAAAAAAAAAAAGAAATCGAGGAAGACGAGGAGGAAGTTAAGAGGAAGAAGAAGTAGCAGAATCGGGAGAAGGTGAGCGTGTTGTTGTTGTTGTTGTTGGGTATATTTTTTTTATTTTATTTTATTTTATTTTTTTTTTTGAGATAAGAAAGAGATTAGTTGGGAGAATGGGGGATGTTTGGAAAGTGGGGAGGATGAAAATTGAAGGTAATGGGGAGGATAGAAATTGAAGGTAATGGGGAGAAAAAACAAACAAAAAAAAACGATCGAACACCGAGTGGAACCGGTAGGCCTCAAACCTAGGACTAGGCCTCAAACACCAAGTAAGAACGTCGACATAAATACTCACAAAATAGCACGATTTTTGAAACAAAACCGAACTAGGAACACACATTAACATGTAGGTGAGAAAATTAAACAGTTAAAACGGGACAAATAACAACCGGAACTTAACTTTGGGAATGTCAGCAGGGAGCCCCGAAGGAGACCTCTTGCCGCTCAAAACCGGAACCGGAAGTGATCGGAACCGGAACCGCTCAAAACCGGAACCGGGATCCAAAAGGTCCTGAGTTCAAGCCCCGTTGAGCCACTGAATTAATACACCAGGGGGTTGACTCAGCCTGTCATCCTTCCGAGGTCGGCGAAATGAGTACCAGTATACTGGGCCGGTGTATACCCCGGTTAAAATAGGTGTATCATATCCCTGTGTCGTAACAGGCGACCAGGGTTGCGTCAGGAAGGGCATCCGGCGTAAAACATGTGCCAAATCACTATGCGCATCATACGGATGATCCGCTGTGGCGACCCCTAACGGGAGCAGCCGAAAGAAGAAGAAGACATTTCGGTAACATCAGAGTGAGCTGGTGTGCTCCAAACCAGGAAGTAAATTTTTTTGTCCCTCTCTTCTCTTCTCTTCTTGTTTTTCCTTGCGACGACATTGCGAAAAGGCAAAATACGTTGGCGCTAATTGAATAATTGGCCATTAAAACTAAATTGCGAATAATCATTACTGCGATGACTTCTGGGCAACGCACGTACGGGCACGCGAGAGCGAAGAAATGGCCTGTGTGGTTGTTGTTTCTTGCTCGCAGTTTGAATATTTATTAATTAAAAATATATATATATTTTTTTTTACGGGCACATACTAGTATATATAAAGCTTTCAACAAAAAGGCACGATTTTAGACCTTTCTCAATGAACCAATCAGTTACTGAACACCACATACATGTCCATACTTACCCCCCTCTAAGTATTTCTTTACAATTATTAAGTTACATTTCATACAAGATTCTATATTTTGGTACAAGATGTCTCACAAAAATGAGACAAAAAACATGGTAGGTTTTTTTTTTTGTCATAAGGATATGCGTGCTTTCCCCCAAAAACAGAGATAACGCTTCATTCATGGCTATAAAAACACCATTAAATGCAAAAGCAACCTTTATCTCAGGTAAGTAGTCCAACTCGTACTTCTTTTTATTTTCTGACAATGCAATCTGAAATTGCAAATTCAAAAAAAACCAGCTTCCCCCCTCGTCCCACACCCTGCTTGCCCCCCCCACCTCTCAGCTTTCTCCCTTCCTGTCGGCCTCCTCTTCATCCAACCCTCTCCCAGTATGCCCCCTCATCCCAACCTCTCCCAGTTTCCCCACTGTCTGCACTCTCTCATCTCCTTCCATCCCGCACCCTCTAAGCACCCCCTTCCCAATCCCAGCCTCCCCCACCCATCCCACACCCTCCCAATGCTTCCTCCCCTGTTCATAACTGTATGGACCACAAATATCTGAGACATCCGTTCCACCTTGACAGATCTCTCAATACAGGCCATTGCTGATAAACCGGACATCTTCTGTTCAACAAAATCCTTCATCCCACAGGACGACCTTGACTCCATAGTGTCTCCTCAAATTTGAAAGGCCTGAACCCTGTCCTGGCAGTGGAGTTGTGCTTTACATCAATAACTCAATTTCTCACTGTATGTGCACTGATCATCCACCTCCCAACCCCGAGGAGTACCTTTGACTGTAACTTCCCCTCTGTCCCCCATTTCTCATTTGTCTGCGTGTTGTACCGTCCTCCAAAGAGTGACAATTCTATCTACCCCCTTCTCTCTCTCCCTTTCAGACAACATGGAGCAACTTTTAACCACTCATCCTCAATGTGCTGATTTCAGTTGTCACCATGCAACCTGACTGGGTGTTGGTACCTCTCTCACCAACCATGGCACTTCAACAACTCCATGGGACAGACTCAATCTGTGAACTTTCCAACCCAGATTTCTCACAATGGCAAATCCTCCCTTCTTGACTTGGTGATAACAAACTTCCCCACAAATGTCGCCTGCTCTTCCTCTGCTTCAATTGGTTTTTCTGATTATATGCTTGTGAGAGTCAACATCTCTCTCTGGCTATTCTCAGAGAGCTGCCTCACTGTCGGCGAGTCTGGTAGTTCACTCAGGCAGATTGGCAGAGACCGCATGCAGCCATCTCACTTCAAAACTGGTCACCGATATCTACTACCTCCGATATTAACTTTGCCTGGGAATTCTTCCACCTGCTGTCTTATGCACAGATCCATCACATTTCTTCTTCAGTTATCCTACACTTTTCCGTCCATGGTACACAGGATCATACGATGAGGTAGTTGCTTTGAACCAAGTTCCCTTCTTTTCCTGGAAAGCAAAATCGGCCAAAGGCAATCTCATACAATTCAACAAAGCCCACAACAATCGTTTCCACTCTCAAATGAGCCAGAGAACATCTGTACAACCTCAAGATTGAACTTTCAAACTTGTCTCGCTCCTCTAAAACCTGGTGGTGCCTTGTTAAGAATGTCGATGGAGGATGCTCCTCCTCCATTCTATACCTCACTTCAAATGGCACCACAACAGACTCCGCCCATGAGAAGGCCGAATTCCTCAAATTTCTGTGTTTGCTTCCAAATGTTGTGTCCCAAACTCTGTACCCATCCTTCCCTATCATACCCAACTGTTCCTGGACTCTGTCTTTTGCACCTGATAAGTTGGAGAAGTTTCTGGCAACCCTCGACTGATTACCTCCACCACCGAAGGTGAAGGAGGTTATGTTTTCACCTCTTTATTTCTGTCTGCTGGGTGGTCACAAGACTACTAACCCTTATTCTCAGGTTTTCCATCTGTCTGTTTGTTTGTATGTAATGGACAGCTCTGGAGGCCAGAGGAGTCAACCGATTTTGTTGAAACTTGACTGGTAGGTTCATACCAGGATCTAGTTGTATGCTTTCGAGCACCGTTGATATGGACGCCACTGTTGCCTAGCAACAGGACTGAAGTTTTTGACAAAATCCGGAAAAAAAAATCGAAAATCGGTTTCCGCGCTTTTATGCGCACTATAATCAACCTCTTTGTCAAAAAATGTCAGCCTGATCCGTCAAAAACTATGACTAGTATGCAATTATATAGCGACCACCCATGTCGCCTACCGGCTTGTTAACCTCCGCCATCGAAGATGGACGGAGGTTACTGTTTTCACCCCTGTCTGTTTGTTTGTTTGTTTGTTTGTTTGTGAACAGTATTACGGAAAAACTCCTCGGCGGATTTCGACGAAACTTGGTGGGGGGATTAGGTATGATCCAAGGATCATGCCATTAGATTTTAGACTTGGTCCAAAGTCCAATATGGCCGTTATGGTGGCCATTTTGATAAAATATTCGAATTTTTTTTTTTTTGCATTTCTACATGTTTTAAGTGATTTCCAACCCCCCCAAAAAAATTGTTCGAGGAAAAAAAAAAAAGAAATTTTGCACCTTTTTTTTCAAAAAAATTTGATTTTTTTTTTTTTGGCATTTCCACATGCGCGTCGATCTAGTTTAGTTTATTCAATCGTGGTTCCGTAGAGTCTGATCCGTTTTGATCTACAATGAATAGGATATCAGGTTCACTTAAGTGACCCAGCAGTATTGGCGGTGGAGGTTTTGCACTCTACCAAGTGCTCCCCCTCTAGTTTGTTTGTGTGCAGGATATCTCAAAAGGTTGTGGACGGATCCAGATGAAATTTTGTGGACAGGTTCGGTGTGTGACAAGGACAAACTGATTAGATTTTGGTGAAGATCCAGATCCGAATCTGGCTACTTGAATTTTTAAGTGCTTCAGAGAGATATTTGTCAGGTCAGGTTCCATTTTTGTCAGGTCAGGTTCGATCTGTGACCTGCTACAGGTACCATGTAAACCTGTACTAACCTGTTCCATGGTCGGGTTGTCGGCGACTAAACCGTCTCCCCCACCAGGTTTTCTGTTGAGGAGGGTGTTTGGATATGGACACCCAGCAGGATTAAAAACAAAACCTGTCAAAGGGCGGAGGAGCTCCTTGTGAGCCAACGGCCATCCATATCTAGTGCCCAACTGTGTCTGCGGATGTCCTCCTGCAGTTGGGTTACTTCTTATTAGGAGGTTGGTGGCAGGATTTGCACTCCGGCCACCGTAAAACCCTTCATTCCGCAAAACGCAAAAACGCAAAAAAATCTGAAAACCCACTCCGTGGGAGTACCTGCTGTGCAGCTTCCCTTCGCAGGGCAGCTCACCGGATGGCGGGATTGGGGCAAAGCCTTCAGGACCCCCAATCTTTGATAGGAGGAAACCACGGGGTAACATCCGTGGGCCAGATTGCAGGAGAGTGTGTCGGAGTGGTGCTGAGGTGTCGTGCACCAGACGGCGGTCTCCTTGGGTTAACCTGAGGCGGTCCCTTCGGGTGGGTGCCTGGAATGTCCTATCCCTAAGAGAGGATGATCACCTGTCTCTGTTATCATCTGAGCTCCAAGCGTTTGGACATCGGGATTGCAGCTCTCTCTGAGGTTCGGAGACCGGATTGCGGCGAGATAATGGTGGGTGGTTACACCTACTATTGGTCTGGTCGCTCTGATGGTTACCATACCCAAGGTGTTGCTGTAGCTGTGTCCAATAAGCTGACCCCAATGATAATTGAGGTAACACCGGTCAACGGCGTATTATGAGATTAAGGATTCGTCACTCCTTAGGTGTCATTTCCCTGGTCTCTGTTATGCTCCGACTGAGGCGAGTGATCTTACCATGAAGGACACATTCTACGCCACACTCGAGTCTGTGGTTGATCAGTGCCCCAGGCAGAGATACACTTCTAGTCTTGGGGGATTTCAATGCATCGACTGGAACTGATAGGGATGGTTATGAGGTGTGTGTTGGTCCCCATGGGTCAGGAACTATGAACCAGAATAGCACTAAGTTCCTTGACTTTGCAAGAAGTCATGGACTTGGGGTGGCACAGTTCATGGTTTCAGCGCCCGCAAGCTCATCGCTGCACTTGGTATTCCAACGCTGGCGGTGTGGCAAAGAGATTGACCATGTCCTCATTGACGGTCGTTGGAGGATGATCCAGAACTGCAGGGTCTACCGGAGTGCTCAGTTCCTCAATACTGACCACAGGCTTGTTGTAGCAACTCTAAAGCTGCACCTTAAATCCTGGAGAATGGTACCATCCCAGCCTAGGCTGGATGTTGCCAAGCTCAGGGATGAGAGAGTAGCTGAGGAGTTTGCGAACAGGCTGAGTGGACACTTGGGGGTCTGGGTGCTTTGGGGGGTCCTGAAGAGTTGTGGAGCACCTTCAAGACCACCGTCCTTGATGTTGCCGGTGGATGCCTTGGAGTTCACCGCAGGGCAAGAAGAAGAATTTTGTCTCTCAAGGGACACTGGATACCATTGACCAGAGTCGCAGGGGCCAGGCTGAATGGCAGAGCTGAGCTGTTCAGGGAGCTGAGGCGTAAAACTGTACGTGCACTGAGGGTGGACAAGGAGGCCTATGTGCGAGGAATCTGTGAGGGGGTAGAGCATCACCTGTGGACAGGTGATTCTCGTCCCGCTTACAGAGGGAATTCGCGCATTACGTTCATCCAAGCTCATCCCTCGGAGCACTGCAGTTCGAGCAGAGAGTGGTAGGCTCTTGACAGAGGAGTCTGAAGTGAAGGCCCGCTGGGCCGGTTACTTTGAGCGGTTGTACCAGGCTGATCCCCCAGCTGTCGAGTTGGACGTCAAGGGTGTTACAATCCCTGTTGCTGACCCTCGAATCAACTGTGGTCCACCATCGCTTGTGGAAACACGGGCTGCGGTGAACCAGTTGAAGCGGGGCAAAGCTCCAGGGATCTGTGGCATCCATGCCGAACTTCTCAAGGCTGGTGGAAATGCTGCACTCGCGTCGTTGCATGCAGTTTTGTGCTCTGCCTGGAACACAGGCATCATCCCAACTGACTGGAAGAGGGGCCTTGTTGTCCCTCTCTGGAACTGCAACAACTACCGAGGGTGACGCTGCTCTCAGTGCCGGGCAAGGTCTTTGCTCGGATAATTCTTGATAGGGTTCGCCACCATCTGCTTGAGCACCAGCGTCCAGAGCAGTCAGGCTTTACACCAAAGAGGTCAACGATTGACCGTATCCTTGCACTTCGTGTCCTCACCGAACGCAGACGAGAGTTTCGGCAGGGGCTGCTTGCAGCCTATGTTGATCTCTGTAAAGCGTTCGATTCAGTGAATCGGGATGTCCTCTGGAGGATTCTTGGTCTTCGTGGGGTGCCACCAAAACTGATCGATCTGATGTCTGAACTCTACTCTGGTACTGAGAGTGCTGTGAAGTGTGGTGGTACCATCTCTGACTTATTTCCAGTTGTTACTGGAGTTCGTCAGGGGTGTGTACTTGCCCCCACACTTTTCAGCACTTGTATGGACTGGATTTTTGGGAGGATGTCGGAGAGATCAAGTTGCGGTGCATCGTTTGGCAATGTCAAGATCTCGGACCTTGATTTTGCAGATGATGCAGTCATCTTTGCGGAGACTTTAGACATCCTCTTGGGGGCCCTCGAGGTGCTGAATGAGGAGTCGGAGCCGTTGGGATTACGGATTTCTTGGGTCAAAACAAAGATCCAGGCTTTCGGTGACATCTTGGATGCTGCTGTCCTGTCTGTGTCTGTTTGTGGTGAGGATGTTGAGGTCGTGGAGAGATTCACTTAACTTGGCAGTGATATTCATGTCTCTGCTGGCTGTGAGTCAGAGGTCAATAGACGTCTGGGTCGGGCCTGGGGAGTCATGGATTCACTGGATCATGGGGTGTGGCGCTGCCGGTACCTGTGCGGGAGGACGAAAGTCCGAGTCTTCAGGTCCTTGGTACTTCCAGTCTTGCTCTATGGGTGCGAGACTTGGACTTTGACCAAGGATCTGAGACGGAGACTTAATTCCTTTGGTACCAGGTCTCTTCGGAGAATCCTTGGCTATCGCTGGTCGGATTTTGTGTCCAACGAGCGGTTGCTGAGAGAGACTCGGATGAGATTTGTTACCTGCATAGTCCGTGAGCGTCAGCTGCGGCTGTATGGACATGTGGCTCGTTTTCCTGACGCTGATCCTGCTCACCAGATTCTCTCAGCGAGGGAGTCTCATGAGTGGAGGAGGCCAGTGGGCCGACCACGTGCCTCATGGTTGCAGCAGGTTGACCATCATCTCAAGGAGATGGGGATGGGCCTGGCATCTGCCTGGGGGATGGCCAGACGGAGGCCCCTGGAGTACCGGCGGAAAGTGGACGCAGCGACGCGCTGTTCTGGCACATGCTCCCATACCTGACCCTGACCTGAGAGAGATATATATATATATATATATATATATATATATATATATATGTATATATATATATATATATATATATATATATATATATATATATATATATATATACATACACCGATACATGGCACGATATTTCAAAAAGTTGTGGACAGATTCGGATGAAACTTGGTGGACACGTTGGGTGTTTGGCAAGGACGAATTGATTCGATTTTGGTGAAGATCTGAATCTGGATCTGGATAAGCAGATTATTTAATTTCTAAAGTGATTCTTCACCATTGAGAGATTGGGCCCAAAACGATATATCGCATGATATTTCAAAAATGTATTTGGCCCGATATGTTCTCGTGGATCAGGCATTACATGGCGGAGGTATGCGCTCTACCGAGTGCCCTTCTCGTTCTGCAACTGAATTGGATGGCATCATCTCACCTGTCCTAAAAAACTGCTTTATTGCTCTTGTACATTCCCTTTCTGCTCTTTTCACACCATCCTTTGCCATAGGCCATCTTCCACCTGCATCTAGATCAGTCAATATCACTGCATTAGATAAACAAGGTGCATTAGAAAAACAACCGACCCCCTTAACTTCAGACCAATGAACTTTACTTCCAATCAGCAAGGTCGTGGAATCTATCATTGCAGTTGACATAAAATCCTCCCTTTTTTCCAACGGCCTCACCATAGATCATTAATTTGCATTCAGAAAAGGTCACTCTACCTTGGACATGCTGCTTCTCCTCACCAACAATGGATGGAAGCCCTTAATGTCAGACATGAGATCATGGCTGTCTCTCTGGATATATATGCAGTGGACAAATATATGGAAAAAAACCAATGTAAAGTCATTCACTAGGGCGCTAGGCCACCACATGTGGCCAATACGGTCTGTATGCACAATGGCATCGTCTACCAGTGTCTGGAATTCTGCAGTGAGGGATGCGGCACCATTATTCCACAAGAAGGTCAATCAACTCACAACTGTTTGATGGTGGTGGAAAACGCTGTCTCAGGCATCATTTCAGAATATCCCATAAATGCTCGATTGGGTTAAGATCTGGTGACTGAGAATGCCACGACATATGGATAACATCAGTGTCATGTTCAAACAATTGGGCGACCACACTTGCTCTGTGGATGGGGGCATTGACATCATGAAAGACACCCCTTCTGTCAGGAAAGAAAGGCTGCAACATGGGGTGAAGATGATCACTCAGTACCATTAAATAGTAATGGGCAGTGACCTTGCCTTCTAAGGGAATGAGTGCACCCAAACCTTGCCAGGAAAATGTTCCTCACAACATTAAAGAACCACTAGAACCCTTCATGGTTAGAACCTGCACTCAGGGTTGTGGTTATTTAGGTTGGCACCACATGTGCACTCATCTGTTTGTCGAGAACATGATGAAGGACGATTCATCTGAACATATCACATTTCTTCACTGCTTGGTAGTCTACTATTGCCTGTGCTCTTTGCACCACTGGACTCAGAAAAGTGCATTGCCAACTGTGATAAGCGGTTTGTGCACGACAGCCCCACTATGGTATCCCACCGTGTGGCTTTCTTGGTGGACCGTTTTTGATTCAACTGGCTGCTCGTGCCCCAGGTTGTTATTTACAGTCAATTAATCTGCAGTTGCTCGCCTGCTTTGCCTTGCACTTCAAATTAATGTACGGCTATCACATTCCTGGAGTATGCACTTGTGCCCACTGTTGCCCTTTGCTGATGATGTCTTTCCTTTGGAGTTCCATGCCGCCATTACCTGAGACACAGTTGCTCGTGAAACCTCGTCATGTTGAGCCGTCTGTCACTGACTGAAGCTCCAACCAAACGTGCCCCAACCAAACACGCCCCAACAACCACCCCTCTTTCAAAGTCACTGAGGTCTGCCCTTGCAGCCATGATAGCCATAATTATAGGCAACCAGGCCTGTGCAGCATTTTTTTGCATAACCCTAAGCATGCTGGGATGTTACTTGGTGAATTAACACAAGGGCTACACTTGTGTGGAATCCATTGTTTACAATACACACGGTGTCCCTCATTTCCTCAGGCGTTTCCATTTTTTGTCCACTACCTGTATCTCGTGCTTTTGATACAGTCTGGCATCCTGCCTTGCTATCCAAACTTTCTGTCTATGGCATCCAAGGCCAACTCAACACATGGCTTACTGACCTCTTCTACTCTCGTAGTCAACATGTGGCTCTCAACAGAATCCTTTTATCTCCTCTCCCTGTCAAGGCTGGAGTGCCCCAAGGCAGTGTTTTTCCATCAACGATCTCTCTGACTCTCTATAAAATTCTCTTCATCTATTAGCTCATGACTCCACCTTCTGTCATCCATCCATTGGGACCATACTCTGTGCATAGCGTTGGTGATGCCAAAGCAGTCTCTTTGGCTATTGGGCACAATCTTGGACAGGTCGCCACTCCGACACAGGATACCAGCAAGCTGGCACTCATTTTGCCAACCTCGGAAGGATGACAGGCAGAGTCAACCTCACCTGGTATTAATTCAACAGCCGAGGGAGATTTTAACTCAGGTTCCTAGGATCCCAAGCCCACCACCCTAACCAATAAGCCAACACCAGGCATACCCTCTGTCATGACAGCCCTCACCTTCAGACAGGCAGACTACAGCCTCTTCCCTCTCTTCAGACCTTGAGGAAAAAAAAAATCACAACATGGTCAAACACTTGCAATATGTCTTTCAATCCTCTTGAAGAAGTTCAGTCACTCAAACTCTTGGGCCTCACTATCAGCCAAGATCTGTCCTCCTGCAAGCCTTCATCCACAACTTGATGGAGTACTGCCCCCTCTCTGTAGCTGGCACCCTTGCCTCACACCTTGCTCAGTTTGATGTCGTGGAAATCAAGGCCTTCAAGATGAATGGAATCTCCTGCGACAAATTAGAGTCTATAGGCCCATTGCAGACAGGACGGTAGTCTCTGTCTTCTACCGCATCCTTCCTGGCCTTGTACCCTCTGCTCTTTCCGTGCTTTGTCCACCCCAGGTTTCAACAGGGCACATGCGGTCCACCAGCAAACCCCCTTTGGTAGCACTTCCCAAATTCTGAATCACTGCCCACCTCCACCCATTCGTTCATCTTTTTTCCCACCTATGGAATCTACTTCCATGTTCTCTTCAATCTCATTCTTCCCTCTAGGTTTCAAGATAGCTGTTCACCAGTCTCACATCCTCCCCCGTCTAAAACCATGATTTCTTCTACCCCCATAATCACCCCTCCCCCGCTCTTTCTAAATTCCTATTTTTGCCTTCCTGAGAGTTTGCTTCGGTATCCAAATTGTCCACCCCATGCATCCTCCCCACATCACTATTTTGTCCCAGTCTCCCTCTATTTTGACCTTAAATCCTACTGTTGGTGTTTTTATCTTGCCAAAACGAAGTTTTTGCAAGATATTGTTGTGGTTGACGAAATTCGCAAACCACCATTCAGGTCCCGTAGGTGAGATATCTCTGTAAGTATATGTGTAGTTAGCCCAAACCCGTTGTTTAGAGGGAATAAATGTCATTCATTCGGGCTGCGACCCTTTTAGATAGCCGTTTTTCTTTTACTATCTTTATTTTGGACCAACCGCCATTACTACCACCACAACCACCACCAACCGCATCTCGACAACCACAGCCACCTTCTCCAGAACCGCCTTCACAACATCCACCTTCTCCACAACCGCTTTCACACACCAACCACCAACCGCAACGCCGCTTCACAACAACAGCAACGCCAACAGCCACGATCTTTACCGTCACAACTCGCCCTCGCAACCATCGCATCACCGCCATTCCCGCGCCGCTTGTGGGCACCGATACTGGACTCGTACAGGGCGCGCACCGAGCAGCGGGTGCAAAAACACCAGCCTTTCCGAGAAATCGGATCAAGAATGATTCACGCCCACTTCTGTTCCGTCCTATCAGCGAGCGTGGGGCGATTTGGCCCCGCCTCCAGGCGCGTCGGAGTATAATCGCTATATGCAGATTCGCGGATCAAGAATGATTCACGCCCACTTTTCCTCTGTCCAATGGGGAGCGTGGCTCCGCCCCCGAGCCGTTCCTGATCCAAAAATCTGCATATGATTTCTCCTGTCGCACTATAAAGCGCCGAGCGCGGAGCGAATCAGGGCAGTTGGACGGAGTTGAGAAGAGTGGAGAGTGGGAGAGTTGGAGAGTTGTGGCGGCGGCGAAGGCAGTTGGACGGAGTTGAGAAGAGTGGAGAGTTGTGGCGGCGGCGAAGGCAGTTGGGAAGAGTTGAGAGTTGAGAAGAGGAAAGAGTTGGAGAGTTGTGGCGGCGGCGAAATCAGTCGAGAGAGTGTCTGTCAGGGTCCGGAGAGGCTGGAGAAGCCAAGAAGCTTTGTGGAGGTTGGCGCTCGTGTCAGAGTCGGGGAGCTGCGGAGAGGGGAGGCCGGTAACGCGATCGAGGTCGCAGTGGAGTCGCTCGTCGCGGGACCCAAGCCATCCAGATATCCTCTTTCCCCCGAGCATCAACAACCCCTCCCTGTTTCCCCCCGCGCTGAGATAGTGTGAGAAGGGGGCCCCGTTCCCACCCCATTCCAGGCAGTGCCAGCGAGGCCCGCGGAGTCGGGGCGCCGCCGCCATTTTGCGGCTCATCACCAGACGGGTAGGCTCGACGCGGTCTCGGCCCCAGGCCCGTCTGCCCCCTTGTATTTGAGGGTGGCCCCTTTTTCTTTTGCTTTGGAGTATATGTGTTGTCGGCGCCGTCTGTGAAGTAAAACTGTATAAGTGTTGCCGTGTGCTCGGTAGTCGGTAGTAGAGCTGCATTGTGTTTCTTTTGTTGCAATTGCTTTTGGTGCATAATTGTTGTGTTTCTTCTACTTTTACATTTGCTTTTGGTGCATAATTGTATATGTGTGCTTTCCGTTTGCCACGGAATAAATGTGCTTTATGTTGAACCGTTTTTCCCGTTTCGCTTCGTCTTTTCTTTTATTGAATCTCCATCTTACTTCACGTAAAGGGTTGGTCGTGGGCTAAGTACGCCCAATAATTAATCGAACCGTCGAGGTTGACGATAACACCGCTCGGTTATCCCGATAGTACGGAACGGGTCGCTTTAAGTGGCCCGTGTCCGAATTCGACCTGCGGCGAGGTGCGATCGCCCGGTCTACCCTCCGTGTGGGTACTTAGGTAGGTCGAATTTGGCGAGCAACCCTATCCCACGCGGGGGGCCGATTGGCATGATCGTGGTGAGGCCGAAAGGCCCACCCGTGACTAGTTCCCGGCGTTAGTCCGAGAGGGTCACGACGGGATTGTCCGTCCGGTGGGCGACGTGCCGCGATTCGAGTTACGTGGCCGCTCGCACGCCGGCGGGCGCGAATCCGCGACAATATATTAGTCAGCATGTATGTTTTTTTTTTGTTTGTTTGTTTGTCTGTAATCACGTATAAAAAATTCTTCAGAGCACAGTTATCATTGGAAATTTTTGTAACTTCGCATATCAGAGGCCTATAGAGGTCCCTTTCAGCGGAATAAAATTTTGAAGGTCAAGATCAAAGGTCAAGGTCACTTTGTCGCAAATCACGGGAGTCGACGAAACCCTTATTTTTTGAGTAATTTTGATTGGATCGTCTTCAAATTTCATGGGAATATAGTTCATGGTCTGGCGCTCAGCTGATTAATTTTTTGGTGGCGATTGGCCTTGACCTTCATACGTTTTTTTTTTGTTTTTTTTTGTCTGTAATCACGTATAAATCAGTCTGCAGAGCACAGTTATCATTGGAAATTTTTGTAACTTCGCATATCAGAGGCCTATAGAGGTCCCTTTGAGCGCATATAATTTTGAAGGTCAAGGTCGAAGGTCAAGGTCACTTTGTCGCAAATCAGGGGAGTCAACGAAACCCTTATTTTTTGAGTAATTTTGATTGGATTGTCTTCAAACTTCATGGGAATATAGTTCATAGTCTGGCGCTCAGCTGATTAATTTTTGGTGGCGATTGGCTTTGGTTAGCGCCTAAGGTCAAACATATTTGACCCCAAGGTCAAATTTTCAAGTTTTAGGAACCATATCGTGTAGTACCTCAAATTGAACACCTCTATGAGTGCTTTCTAGATATGTCAAGCTTGAGACATTATGACGTCATTTGGTGACGTTATGAGGCAAAAGCATATTTTTCATGGTTACTCTGCAGAACGATTCTCATCGGAATCTCTTGTAGGCAGATATTCCTCAAGGAGTCGCTCCTGGTTGATAGCAACTCTGTTCACCTCAGTGTGACCTTAAAGAAGTCACACGTGGTCACCTTTTGGCAAGATACGGGTCACCCTGCGGGTGACATTGGTTTATTTTTTTGTTGTTTTTTTTCTGTCTCTGTCTCCTTTTGTTCTGTTGTGTCCTGATCCATTCTGTGTTGTAGCTCTTCCACGAGAACTTCGCATACAAAATTAAAATATAAATTTAAACAAAATGGTAAAATGTATTTTAGGTTAATTCACAGCAATGATGCAATAACTATTGATTGTGTTTTGCAATTTATCCATCAGAAAATGTGTGTGTATTGTGATGGCAGTTGTAATGCAGATATGCTGATATCCTGAAAAACTAAAGGCCCTGTCACACCTTGACGATTTAGCCAGCGTATGCGGACGTATGAAAAATTTGTCTAAAACGCTGGCACACTTCGAATACATAATGGGTAAGTTTTGTATATGTTAAGAGCACGCTGGCATACATCGTAGTACGCTGGCATACATCGTAGTACGCTGAGCTCGTCGACAAATTTTAACATGCTTGAAAAATTTCGACGTATGCCAGCGTATGACTCACACGTTCCGCATATAAGTTTTTTTGGGGTTTTTTTTTTTCTTTGGTATGACCGTGACGTTGACACTTCGATTTCTAGTGCGGTTATAATATAATATAATTAATAGGCTGCCGCTCAATGATTTAAATCATAACCGCACTAGAAATCGGTGTCAACATCACCGTCATGCCGAATTAAAAAAAAAAACAAAAAAAAAAACAGGGAGTCTGGAACACTGACGCTAAACATTACCTCGACGTTTTTCGACTTATGAGTAACTTACAAGTAATGTGTGCCGACGTGTGTCAACGATCGCGCAACGTGCCTACAACTTGTGGCCAGCGTATGCGGCACCGTGTGTCATACGCTGGCATACGTCGAAAAATTTTCAACATGCTGAAAATTTGTCGACGTACTCGGCATACTACGACGTATGCCAGCGTGCTTCAGCGTGCTCTTAACGTATACAAAACTTATCCATAACGTATTCAACGTGTGCCATTCGACAAATGTATTCGACAAATTTTTCATACGTCGGCATACGCTGGCTAAAACGTCAAGGTGTGACAGCGGTTTGACACTTCGATGTCTAGTGCGGTTATTATTTGAATCGTCGAGCCGCAGCCTATAAATAGGCTACGCCTTGTGATTGTCGGCGATATGCTGCTTGCGCTATGCATAAGTTAGACTATCGTTGGGCATAGGTTGTGAACGCCAACAACACGCTCAGCATTCGTTGATACAAGTTATCTATATGTAATCGAAACGTTCTGTGTACGTTATGCATACGTCCAACTCGTTATGAATACGTCCAAAACTGGAAGAAAAAAAAACATCAATAGTTCAGCGTATGCCAGCGTTTTACATACATTTTGATACCTTGCCATACGCTGGCTAAAACGTCAAGGTGTGACAGGGCCTTAAGGTTGATTTGTGTGAGTTGCTGGCATTGTGGAAGGTCACAATTGACGTTTGCGGTTAAATGCAATCTTAATTATTTTATGCAACATCATTTTAAGTGTGGCTGGAAGAAAGTTTATTTACAAACTTTAGCTTCATATGGCTGGTCAATCCGAGATAACAGCCATGAAAGCAAAGTACTTAAGATAGTGTGGTACTTTAATGTAACCAATATCTTTGTCGAATGAACGTCAACTGACCTGCATGATGACACACGATAAAAATGGATCCTTTGTTCTGCAGGATTATGAATACAGCAAGTCCTCATTTGTCGTCCTGGTTAACTTTATTACGTCGCTGATGTAGGAGAGAACATACTCTTTGCTACAATGTCGTGTACAGTAGACAACTACCGCATGCTCATCTGCATCAAAATACCTTAAAACCTCTAAATGAGTAGCTAAACTAATGGTTTTCCTGGTTTTAATAAAGTTACAGTGCAAACCTTACATCCACTGCGCTGCGGCCAAAAGCACAAGGACGATCCATCATCTTCCACCACTCACCCCTTAACATGAAAGTTGACAGCAGTACGTATGCGACATGATGGCAAAAATTGAGTCGCACTGTCTCAATTGGATTCGCTGCAACCAGAAGTCAATTAAGGCAGAAAAGTATAAGATCATCGTTGATGCGTTGAACAGTGACGCTGAGGTGCTACCTGGACGCCTCACCATTCTGCCGCCGTCAATTTATGGGTCAGCACATTGGTATGCTAAAGAGTTTCAGGATGCAATGGCTTTGGTCCGAGTCAAGGGAAAACCTGACTTTTTCCTAACATTCACCTGCAACCCAAAGTGGCCAGAAATTAAACAATCACTTTTTAAGGGTCAG
This sequence comes from Eptatretus burgeri, assembly GCF_056783735.1. Taxonomy (NCBI): domain Eukaryota; kingdom Metazoa; phylum Chordata; class Myxini; order Myxiniformes; family Myxinidae; genus Eptatretus; species Eptatretus burgeri. The sequence continues at coordinate 27,211,243 of NC_140977.1, forward strand.
TCAGCCAATGAAAGACCTGATATCATCGCCCGGGTGTTTCATATGAAGGTGGAAGCACTCAAAGCAGACCTCCTCAAGAATGGCATCTTGGGGCATGTGGACGCTTATGTGATGGTGAAGGAAACGCAAAAGCGTCACCTTCCCCATATACACATGCTCCTGACCGTGGTACCTCGCGACAAGCCCAGAACACCAGCAGATGTCGATCGCGTGGTCTCTGTTGAGATTCCTGACAAACGCACAAATCCGGAACTACACCGTATCGTGACATCACACATGATTCACGGCCCATGTGGGGAATGGAACATCTCGAGCCCTTGCATGGCAGACGGGAAGTGCACAAAGGACTATCCCAAAGCCCTACGAGAAACGACAAGCTTCTCTGATGACTCCTATCCCCTGTACAGAAGACGGTTCTGGCATGCGGTTTGAAAGTTTTTTGTTTTGTTTTGTTTGCACCTACGGGCATGCACTAGTTATTTAAAACTTGTACTGTATACAGTATGTATTTCATAAAGTCTTTTGTCTGTCGATAAATTTTTTTCCCTGGAACCGAACACCACCCTACCCTTCCCCATATTTATATAAATTCTAAAGGAAAATTTGATTCGCTTAAAATCGCACTTTTCAAGAACGTAACTACAATGTTAAGCAAGGACTTACAGCATGAGTATTTCATTGGAAAAAACGACGACGACGATGACGAGCAGCAGCAAACTAATGCTGTGTTCTGTGCAAAACTTTCCTTACCTCCTCGCTGCTCAACAGCATTCATCGGCTTCCTGGGAGGAGAATCATACAGGTTTTGCTTCATGTGATGTGTATTGCACAAAACCTCATGGAAAGTCTGAAGAAAGTCACCTTGGAAGTTTTCTATCATCAGTGCGTGAGCTGCACCTGCAAACAATGCGACACCAGTTCATTGCAAAATGATAGGGATAAACAAGTGAATTTGAATTACGAAAAACCAAACCACCGACATATTAAAAGTGAGAATATAATTATAAAAGAAACAATGACAAACCTCACATCTTCGATCCACAAACAATACGCAACTTTCGGAATGACGTATTAATGCTAAATGAGACGTTTGACACATGTGCTGTGTGTGAGATTTGTCAGATTGAAAGGTGTATTCCAAGTCTTTGTGCCTACCATTTTCACATCATAGACAAGTTGGTGGTCTCTGTCTTCTCGTGCCTCGTTTCTGGTCTTGCACTCTGACCTTTTCGTGCTCTTCCCCCACCCCCCAGGTTTCTGCAGGGAGCATGCGATCTGCCAGCAACCCTCTTCTGGTGAAACTACCCAAATCCAGGATCACTGCTACACTCATATGTTCCTCTTTTGGTCCCCACCTATGGAACCAACTTCCACATTCTCTTTAATCTCATTCTTCCATCTGGGTCTTCAAGACAATTGTTCACCTCCATCTCAGATCATCCCAAATCCACTACCATGATCTTTTCTACCTCCATTACCCCCTCCCCCCAACCCAATTTCCAGTTTTCCCCCCTTGGAGTTTCCTTCTGTATCCATCATTCTATCCACCCCATGCATCCTCTCCTACCCCCCATTCCACCCCACACCCATCGTTTGTCTAAATCTCCCTCTATCTTGGTTATACTCTACTGTTGGTGTCTCTCTGTCTGTCTGTCTGTCTCCTGTTTCTTTTGCATCCTGGTATGTCCTGATCAATTCAGTGTACGAGCTCTTCCAAGAGCCTCAACGATGCATATAAAAATCTCCAAAAAAAAAAATCAATAAATAATTATGTTATGTTACAATTTGTACAGAATTAGTTATCACATCACAATGCAGTGCAAATGAAAAGTCTGCTTATTGGTAGGCCAACAAATCACTGAGGGATATATTGCTTACATGTATGCCGAGGCCGAAGGTCGCCCGACAAGAGTCATTATAATGTAACCAACAGCCTTCAACACATTTTTCTTACCTGATGCCTTTGCCAGATGTTCAACAGCCTGATGAATTTCTCGAAAGTCAGACCAGCACTAGCGGAATCATCATAAACATCCATGCTGTTGGTAGACACTGAAGGTTTACACATGCTCGGTTTTGGAAATTTGTTGGAATGGCAATTGGTTCCAAAATCATGTCTTCAAACCAAGCTTTGTGGGACATTCTGCACATAGGAATGAAGGCCTCCTCCTCGAAATGCAGGTCACATAACTTCCGGTTCAATCCCTTGTACCCAGACCCGAGAAAGTCACTCTGCATCGAATTTTGGATACCTTCGGATCTCTTGGCCACTCCAAATATACTAAGGGAATGTGATGACAGCGCACTGCAACCCACAGCTATACATCTCTTGCCAATCACAATTTTTTTTCGGTACAGTCCTTTATCACACCATACGAGAGCTCATAACAGCAATAATAATAATAATAATAATAATAATAATAATAATAATAATAATAATAATAAAGTCTGCCTGGTAATTAAGTTCTCTGGATGACGTTGCACACCAGAAATTTCTGGTCTTTCCTCGTACAATAACAACTATAGCGAAGTAGATGGCACGCCATCAGAAATCTCCACGCTTCCGACATAAAGCAAAGCTCCACCAGGATTGACCCAATATGAAATTTTGAGTCTTGTCCCCCCCCCCACCCCCGTTTTGACCCGTGACCCTTGTGAATGAACCGGAGGTCAAATCCCCCCACAAAAGTTACTTTTATGCGTCCCCAAATGTTGATCACAAATACAACTTTTTTTTTATGTGCCCGTAATTGCATTTTTCGGTATTTGACCATTTGACCCTGCCCCAGGGGGGCAGGGCAAAAATATGACTGCTCTTGCACCTTGACAGGTGCCATGTGGTAGTCATAACTAGGAAGTTTGGTGAATTTCTGTCCAACCGTTTAGGAGGAGATAGCACAACAGACTGACAGACATACAACAGCCAATTACAATATCCCCCATTATTTACAAAAAGCGTGGGGATAATCACAGTTTTCAGAGCAAAATGAGAATTATTATATTAATACGCTAAGCCATATTTTGTGGACGTATCTCCTCCGAAACTGCCGGACGGATTGTCGCCACCTTCGGCATGCGGGTGCTCTGTGACCTAATGAACAGAATGGGCTATGTGGGATCGCGCCAGACCAACAGGTTTGGGAATTTTTACAATTGTTTGCATGGTGACGTGTGATGTCTCCACTGAGAGACGTGATGACGTCACGACATCATCAGTCATTCGCTGACGTCATTAAGTCTGTCGTCAACAGACCGTCACCGCTGAGAGGCGTAATGCCACTCCTAGAAAACAGCGTCTGCAATGTAAAACCCTCTTCTGCACATGCTGACTTCCTCAGAAGGTGCATTTGAAACAAAAAATATAAAAGAAACATTGTATATAAAGAAATTTTATAAATCACATTGTGAACACTGGATATATTGACGTCCTAACGAACCCTCACATGAGAAACTTTGCACAGAGCGCGGGTTTGGCTCGTGGGATTTAAATTGTTTGAGTGATGGGTTGAAAAATATGCAGCAAAACAATGACATTTGCTAAATGGATGATATTATAACTTTAATTTGGTGAACAAGTTAGCATGGACAACAATGGACTAGGTGAGCCATTCAAATGGGAGAGGTGAGGGAAGTAAAGACAAACAGACCTTTGTCTTGCAAGGATGAATAATCCACAAACTCAGACTCAGACTCAGACTCCACCTCCACCTTCACTTTCATAGTAAAATCTGAAAAAGGAAATTCACCAGTACTCACGAAAATAAACTAAGCAATTATATCAAAATTATGAACATTAATATTTCAGGGCAAGGGTTGAATTACATCCAAGAAATTTGTTCTTTGAAATGAAAACAAAATAAATGAGAAAGCATCTGAAAATGCAAAGCCCGTTCACGTCCACTTTGTATTCGGACTTCTGTGTGCTCAACATGATGAAAACAGCTAAAACTGAAAGGGCACTCGGTGGAGCGCACACCGCCGCCACATAATGCCTGATACATTTTTGAAATACATTTCTGTACAGTACTATATCATTATTGGCCCCATCTCTCAGTGGTGAAGAATCACTTTAAAAATTAAACAACTCTCGGATCCAGATTCAGATCTTCACCAAAACTGAATCAATTCTTCCTTTGCATCATTTGCTGGGGGCACAGCTATTCCGCTGATGTAGTTCCACCTGTTAGATAATTTAGACTTTTTTTTGTCACGAACAGCATTTCTCATTTGCTTCGTGTTTTCCCTTGCTGTTCTTTCAGAACCTCACTTGTGCTTGAGCTTCCACCCAACTTGTTCACCCTGTGTCTTACTCCCCTCTCCTCCACCACCTTCTCAGTCTTACCATTCCATCAATCTCTCCTCTGTAAGAGTAAAGCAATCAAACGAGAGAGGGAGGGGTCGAGGGGGGGGTGACCCCCCTCCCGTGGTTGGGAAATTTTGTAATTCCAACCTTCAATTTGTACATGCTATACTCTTGAACAAAAGTTGTACCTTACATTGTAGAACATGTTGTAATGCATAAGCTATAAACTCTAATTTAAAGATAAACTAAGACTTAGCCATGGCCCTCCTCTCCAATACAGACTTTAGGTAGATATACAGCAACCACCTTATGTCACGGGGATGCTTGGGACCTTGCACTAAGATTTTGGTTGGGAGCCGTCTTCGCCTTGGCGATGTGTGTGCGTGCATCAGTGATTTGTGCACTAGGCCAACACAGTGCAGGCACGGCTCTCAAAAGTACATCGTTCCCTCACGGAAGTTATGTTTGTCTGTCTGTTTGTGAGCAGGATATTTCAAAAATGCCTGGTGTTGGCTTAATGGTTAGGGTGTTGGACCTGGGATCTCAGGGTCCTCAGTTCAAATCCCGCTCTGCTGTTGAATTAATACCAGGTGGGGTTGACTCAGCGCGTCATCCTCCTGAAGTTGGCAAATGAGTACCAGCTTACCGATTGATTGAGCCATTCGAGCTTCCTGTGTTGGAGTGGTGACCCGTCGAGGATTGCTCCCAATAGGCCAGAAGACCGCTTTGGCAGCACCGACGCTCTGCATGATCTGGTCCCAATGCAATGGAATGGAATATCTCAAAAAGTTACGGATGGATTTGGACGAAACTTTGTGGATGGCATTTGGTGATTGACAAGGACGAATTGATTCGATTTTGGTGAACATCCGAATCCAGATCCGGAAAGGAGAATTTTTCAAATGTTTCTTCACCATTGAGGGACGGGCCCAAAAACTATGAGCGACATATTATCTCAAAAAAAGTTGTGGACGAGCTGTAACAAAACGTGGAGGACGAGTTGGGGAGGTGACGAGAACAAGGCGATTTCCATTTATCTTCAGGTTCGGATCCAGATCGAGCCTATGAGTGCTTCAGTGGGATACAAACCGTAAACTGTTCGGCCTGACGAGGTTACATCACGTCAGTGAACCAATGAGAAACGGCCTACGTTTCGCGCGTTGATGGCCCTTGTCGATGTAACAGCGTCCGTCATTCGCCACCACGTTACATCACGTCAACCAATGAGAAACAACCTACGTTTTGCGCGTCGATAGCCCTTGTAGATGTAACAGCGTCCGTCATTTGACGCCACGTTACATCACGTCAACCAATGAGAAACAACCTACGTTTTGCGCGTCGGTAACCCTTGTAGATGAAACAGCGTCCGTCATTCGCCACCACGTTACATCACGTCAACCAATGAGAAACGGCCTACGTTTCGCGCGTCGATAGCCCTTGTAGATATAACAGCGACCGTCATTCGCCACCACGTTACATCACGTCAACCAATGAGAAACAACCTACGTTTTGCGCGTCGATAGCCCTTGTAGATGTAACAGCGTCCGTCATTCGCCACCACGTTAAATCACATCAGTGAACCAATGAGAAACGGCCTACGTTTTGCGCGTCGATAGCCCTCGTCGATATAACAGTGTCCGTCATTCGCTGACACGTACTTTGACTCGCAGCCGTCGCCAATCAAATGCAATGACATGACGGATATGATTTTTTCACCAAACATCGAGGGAAAGCGATCGAAGGTCGATACAGAAACCGCACCACAACATGGAAATCGATGAAAAAGCTCGACGAGACGCGTCGTTTTGTGATATCGGTATTTCTCGCTCTTATTGGTAGTAAAATCGGGAGACACCAAGCTGTTGGTGTATTTTTCCCGCCTTCCGCCGTGATGTCCATGTTCTGGGTTACCTTCGAGCTCTTCCCTGTGATTTCTCCACAGAAATCAGTTCCCTGCACACAGACCCGGCATCAAGGAACCTCGAAGTTCACGGTGGGGGAGCAAACAACTCGTACCGGGTACCGAACCCTTATCCGCGTAACTCACCGAGGCTTGACCCACGGTCCGCAGAAGAACCTCCCGCACCGACCATGCTTCCTCCAGCATCGCAGCAGGTGTATCGCGGCGAATTCCCAATACGTTCGTTGCTGGGGAATTGTCGGTTCATCACGCTCAAACAAACACAAAAAAAAACAAAAAAAAAGAGGGGAGAGACACTGCGCTACATGAGTTCGAAACGCCGCGCCTCGAAACACGTGCCCACCTCCTCCAAAACCATCTCCTATTTGCGATTTCAGCTACGCAGATTCGCCATGACGACTTGCCAACGCGCCGATTCACGAGCGAAACAATAACATCCTTTTGGAAGCCGTTGGGCCGCGTCCGTCCGTCCACTTCTGTCAGAATTACACATAACTAGTACGTGTCCGTACGTACAGAAAAAAAAGGAAGAAGAATTGTGACGTCATAGCAACGTGTCCTATCATTGGTTTGGTAAATAAATGGCCATAACTTGGGAACCACTTGTCCGATTAATATCAAACCTTGAAAAGGCACATCCTCAGGTCCCCAGCAATATACCTGGCAAGTTTCAATTAGGTCGGACCAGTGGTTGTCGAGAAACAGCGGTCACAGACACACACACACACACACACACACAGACAACACATTGCTGGAATTATAGATAGATATCTGCATTTGTTGTGAGTGACTTCAATGTGATTCGTTGGAAGGAAACATCAAGTTTTCCTGTCGTACTGCCGTGAGAGGGTTTTCAGAGCTATCCCATAATGCCGTGCGCGCCCCCGCCATTGCGTGCTCGCTTCCATGGCAACGGCAGTAGCATCGGTATCTGTACACTGTGGCACGTTTATCTCGTTATTCTGACTTACTGCGATGGAAGGTTACGCTAATTATTCGGTCTTGTTCACGTTTTTTTTATGCTTCACATCTTTAGCTTTGCCAACCACGATGGCGCCCGCGCACTGCATCATGGGTACTGAAACCCCCCTCGACAAGCAAGCTCCGTCGTTTCCAATGGGGAACTACGATCCACTCACGTTGTGCATATTCGACGTAATAATACGAGTTCTGGGAATGCTGACGCGTCCTTTGTTTTAATAATTACATCGGTATTCATGTTACCGGAGTTGGGCGTTCGGGGGACGCGGTCTCCAATAACAACGAACACCGAGATAACATCAAGAAGTCATTCATCCAATGACTTGTGATGAATCTGCTAGCCGGAAGTCGCGAATTCGACTGCGTTGTCGCACAGAAAGAACGAGCACGTTTTCAAATCGGCACGGGTCATGGGAGACGCGGCGATCTTATAAAATTCCTGTTTTGATTTCCATTTCCGATCGTGTGCGTCATGAACCGGGATCTCTCCGGTGAAGACCTCGAGATCAATCCACCGGGATTTATTTGTAGCTTCGTTGGAGGAAGAAGCATGGTCGGTTCGGGAGGTTCTCCTGCGGAGCGTGGGTCCACGTTTGGTAAACACGTGGTTAAAGATCCCTTACCCGGTACGTGTCGTGTTAGTTACACGCCGTGATGTTCTCCTGGGAGCCGTGGGTCCAGCGTCGGTAAACACGTGGTTAAAGATCCTTTACCCGGTACGGCGGTCCGTGTCATGTCAGCGGAGGACCGGGCAAACCATGCAACCGCACGGGGGGGGGGCGAGGGAACTACCCCCCCCCCACGACCGGTCGTAGTTTACAATATTTCAAGATGGGGACCCTGAGGGTGGGGTCTCACTCTGCCGATAAAACATCAATTTGTGATTGTTGATAAACAGCGTGAAGAAAGCACTGTGACGTAATGAATCGATTAAACAATGTCTTCCTCTGATGTTTAACTCGTCAGGACTATTACAAAAGTATGGGTGAGGTCATTATTAGTAAAGAAAGCAATTGGAACTAGAAGGGTACTCGGTAGAGCACGTACCTCTGCCACGTCATGCCTGATCCACGAGAACATATCAGGCCCTATAATTCTCGTATTCAGATCCGGATCTTCACCGAAATCGAAACAATTTGTTGTGATGACACACCCAACATGTCCACCAAATTGAATCCAAATCCGTCCACAACTGTTTGAAATATCGTGCTCTATAATAGTTAAGCCCAATCTCTCGATAGTGAAGAATCACTTTTAAAATTCTAGTCGTCTGATCCTGATCCGGATCTTCACCAAAATCGAATCCGTTTGGCCTTGTCACACACCCAACCTGTCTACATAATTTCATCCAGATGCGTCTGCAACTTTTTGCGATATCCTGCACACAAACAAACAAACGAGAAGACATCGTGCAGAACACGAAACTTGCAAAATCCCAAAAAAACAAATTTGACCTCAAAAATAATAGGTCGTTGAATTCAATGACCAAATATGTAACTCTTCAAATTTCAAGTCAATCGGATGAAAATTGAGGATTTTAGAAATTCAGCCTATGTTGGCCTTTTGGCCTACGTGGACCTCCAAGATAATTGGTGGTTGAATTCAGTAACCTGACATATACTGTATACCCTCTTCAAATTTCAAGTCAATCGGATGAAAATTGAGGATTTTAGAAATACGACCATAGTTAATGACCTTGGACCTATATTGACCTTTTGGTCAATGTTTACCTCAACAATAATTGGCTAGTTGAATTCATTGACATGAAATATAAATCCTCTTCAAAATCCTCTTCGAATTTCAAATCAATCGGATAAAAATTGAGGATTTTATAAATCTCACCAAAGTTTTTGACCTTTGGCCTATGTTGACCTTTTGACCTCAAAAACGATAGGCTTCTTCCCTATGACAAACTCTACCATTTGGTGAAGTTTTGTGAAGATCGGTTTAAAATTGTGATCTGTAGGCGACAAACAGACAAGACAGAATAACAAAATCGACTCGCCAATAAACTTAAAAAATCTTCGATTTTGCAAGTAACAGACAAACAGAAATGGATGAAAACACGACCTCCTTCACCTTCGGTGGTGGAAGTAATAATAACGACGTTATTGTCACATTTGTTTTATGTATACAAATGGAACACTAATCGCAATAAAGAAATTTTTATCAATCCTTATGATATACATAAAAATATTGTTTAACAAATCCACACAAAATGTATTGTGATCACAAAACACTCTTTAGTGAATGGACTTAACCCATGCGCACGGTGGAACGTTGCGGGTTTTCAAAATCAGAACACCTAGTCCTGGGATGAAACGAAACTTCTCCAGCGGTGCTGAAAAGCGGAAAAAAACCTCAAAAATTGTGAAAAAGGTTTGAAAATCACTCAAAGTTAACTTTTTTCATCACACAAGCGGCAGAACCAGATAAGGGTCCAAGCATGTGCTTAGGTGTGGTCCATTACCAAACAGCTAGCTGGCGCTCACCAAGTGGGTTCACCACTCAAGCAGAGACTCCAATGAATTAGTTGATAAGGAACAGCTCGTTAGTTAAGCAATGGCAAACTGATTGCTAATGGAACACCCCCCATGATTATCTTTTTGCATGAGTTGTTTGTTTATGGCTGTTAGTATATTAGATACATAAAAATGCCATTCATTCTCTCTCTGTCTGTCTCTTTCTCTCTCGCATGGCCACATCTTTTTCATTGCAAGCTCCAAACTCGGGATACAAATCCAATTTTGTGTTGGGGGGGGGTGGGGTAACATAGGCTATGTGTATGCAGCCTCTTGCATGGGTGAAGGGGGCAAGGGTGGGGGGGGCATAAATTATCTATGTAAATGTGTACCATGTAGTGCCATTTGGTGGTGAACAATAAACCTTTAAAAATCTCCTTCCCCAGAACGGCTGGACAAATCAAGGGGAAACTTCTCACTCGTATTCCTCAAGCCTTGGGAATGCCAGGGTGTTCACAAATTAATTGATAGTTCACATGGTCTATAGCAGCCATATTAGATTGAATGAAAATAGTTTTAAAAAAATTATTTCTCTTGAACCACTTCATTGATTGAAGTAAAACTTCAAAATTATGATCTCATAGTGATGGGGAAGATATGTATTAAATTTCAACCTGATAGGACGCATGGTCTGGCAGCTAGAATTATTTAATTTCTTGAATCTGGGTTCAGGGATTTAAATAAGACTTGGTACAAGCGTGCATAATGATGTAATAATGTAGGTGGAGGCATACCTGTCGACGAGTGCCGTTCTAATTCCAAAATGTTATCCAACTGTGAAGGTTATATTCATTGGATAATGGATTGTTTTTCAGATTTTATTGTGAGGGTGAAGGTGGAGTCTGAGTTCGTAGATGATTCAACAGCTCAAGAGAAAGGTCTGAAACATAACATTCTTATTCTTACATCTGGTATTGGTGGTGACTGCACTTCTTTCCTTTTTTTTCTCTCTTGCTCTTTCGAGGGATGCTGTTGGATTCACATTCAGGCTTGTGGTGCTTCAAATACCTGTTTCTTTAAGAAACTGATTTTTTTTTCTGCGCATTGAAGCATCACCATGTTTTTGGAAATGGTCGACGAACATGTGCTGGCACCAACAGCTGTGATGGAAGCTGTTTGTCCGCAACATGTAATCCCATTTATGGAGAAAAAGTTGAGATATTAGAGAATCACTTTCGTGTGAGCTGAATGTGCTCCTCGAGTTACAAATTGTCTCATTAAAATGAAACTTACGAGTTGATTTATTTTTTTTAATCGTTTATGTGGCAAGCTTGACTGAAGTGGGATGTTGTTTTCTTAAGCGGTGAAGCCGCTTCAATATTTGGCTATGTCCTTCCTTCCATCTGTCCGTCTGTCCGTCCGTCCATTAAAAAAATTAAGAAGAAGAACCTTTCTAATGCACGGTGTTTAATTCAAAGTGGCTCCAAATAAAAAGGTAATTTTTATGGATTATTAAGTGTAATTCTAATGGTTTCTAAAGGGTACTTCTGATCGATTCTAAAAGGTACTTCTGATGGGTTATATGGGGTAGTTCTAAAGGGTATTTCTGATCAGTTCTAAAGGGTACTTCTGATGGGTTCTAAAGGGTACTTCTGATGGGTTCTAAAGAGTAATTCTAAAAGGTTCTAAAGGGTACTTCTGATGGGTTCTAAAGAGTAATTCTAAAAGGTTCTAAAGGGTACTGCTGATGGGTTCTATAGAGTAATTCTAAAAGGTACTTCTGATGGGTTATAAAGTTTATTTCTAAAAGGTTCTCCAGGGTACTTCTGATGGGTTAGAAAGGGTGTTTCTAAAGGGTACCTCTGATGGATTATAAGGGGTAGTTATAAAGGGTACTTCTGATGGATTCTAAGGGGTATTTATCTTGATTCTGATGGATTGATTCGATTTTGATGAAAATCCGAATCCGGATCCGACTACTAGAATTTTTGAAGTGATTCTTCACCAATGAGAGATAGGCTCAAAAATGATATATAGCACGATATCTCAAAAATGTATTGGGCCTGATATGTTATCATGGATCAGGCATTACGGAGCTGAGGTATGTGCTCTACCGAGTGCCCTTCTAGTTTATTTATACACCTTTAAACCTCTTTAAACCTTTATTTAAATTGAATTATACACTTGTACACTGGAGAACACAAATCGCCTTTATAATACTTCCAGGAACCATGCTGTATATTGATATATAGCATGAGAGGGTGTGGTATGTGAGAGGGTCTGGGTGAAGAAGAGGCCGCCGATTATGGCTGTATGTATGATTCCGGTTGATGCTGCGTTCAATTTCGGTAGCGCTAAACTTCCGGATTTTTTTTTTAACAATCTTTAAAAATCATCATTTTATTAAAATTTAAGAATATACTTGAACATTACATAGGGTATCATATTCGATGAACTCTCTAGTTTCTTTAATTTCGGTTTTGAATGAATACTTTCTGCATATTTAAAAATTAACAGTTGGAGACGAATGTAACAGAATATTTCTGAAGAATTGCTTCTTATTAATGTGATGATGTTTTTACTTGCAGATTTAATTGTGAAAGTCAAAGTGGAGTCTGAGTTTGTGGACAAATTCTCTCAAGGTCTGAGTCACAACATTCTCCTCATAATACAATGACAATTGTACATTTGTTCTAATTTCTCTTTCGAGAGATGCTGCTGGACTTGCCTTCAAGCCTGGTACTGCATCAAACACCTGGTTCTTTAAGAAACAGATTTCGTTTTCTGCACGTTGAAGTATCACCATGTTTTCAGAGATGGTTGGTGAACACGTGCTGCCACCAAAAGCTGCGTGGAAGCAGTTTGTCAGCAACATGCACTCTCATTAATGGGGATAAAGTTGCGATATTGCAGGACGACTTTCGTGAAAGATGAACGTGCTCCTCAAGCTAGATTGTCCCATTAAAATGAATGTAACAAGTCAATTTACTTTTTAATATTGTTCATGGAGGAGGCTGGACTGAAGTGGGATTTTTTTTTTTTGTGCTCTTGGTAAATGGCTGTACTTTTTATCGATTTTAATAGCAGCCAGAAATTATTTGGCACAGAAGTACAGTGAGGCTTTTCCATATCACCTACACCACATGTGCACATACACTTTCATCATAAGGTGAGATCACAGTGCTCCCACATGCCAGAAGGTACAAAACCAGGTTATTATTGGGCTGATTATGGTACCATGGGACCCTGGAGCATTTGATGTAAAGTTTCTTTTTCCTTAATTATAGTAATATTATTAAAGCACATAAATTGAGTCTTTATGATTCATTTCTCTACCTTAACTCGACTCGGTGCCATAATGGTTGGAGCGTCTGCTCCGAGTCTGGGAGGGTCGGTGGTTTGAACCCCATGTGAATCGCACTACAGACTTTCATAATGGTACATGCTGCTCCCTTGCGTGATGCTCAGCATTTAAAATGATAAGGCATGGACAAACAACGCTGGGAAGGCAATGACAAACCACCCAGCACAACCCTTGCCAAGAATCTGCTCCGTCAGCACCAACGCTCTGTAAAGATTATGGAACATCAAAATCAAATCGATCCCTATATTCGAGCCATGACACAAGATTCCCATTGAAAATTATTTGCATTTGCTTTATTCCTAACTTCATGATTGATGTGATGAACACATTTCCGTGACAGAGATCTCGTATGATCTCGTCAGTTCACCTCAAATGAGGAAAATCCTTCTACCGGTATCCTTTTCTGCGAAACCAAATTCATCGTAATCTAAATTTTGATGAAAAATAAACGATCTGGGAAGAAATAATTCTTCACACCAAAAGCTTCTTTCAAGACAAACATCACAACCTTGATAACCAAATTACTTCAAGGGAAAGGAATTTCAATTAAAATAACATTCCATTCCATATCATTGCTTTTTCTTTTTGTATACATAATCGAGGCCTGTGGAAGAGTTAGTACAAGTACACTGAACGGATCAGGACGCAACAGGACAAAAGGAACAGTAGAGAGAGGGGGGGAAATACCAACAGTAGAGTTGAAGGCCAAGACAGAGGGAGGCGGACAAACAATTTGGGTGTGGGGAGGAATGGGAGCAGGAGAGGATGCATTGGGTAGATAAGATGGATACAGAAGAAAGGGAAAACCCTTTCAAGAGGGGAAACTAGAAATTTGGATGCTTCATGGTTTCGTGAACCCATGGTGTGATTGTTCGACACCTGTTTTTGCAAATGCGCAGAACAGAGGGTAACTAATTACTCCAGGACACAAATTTAGATGTTGTAGTGTTAATTAAGAGATGGGAGCACCTATACAATTAGCCAACAGAATGCACCCTGATGTCTACATTTGTGAAAACACTTTGTTCTCATCTGGTCACTTCTTATTTTTGACCTACCACGTTCAAGCGCTCTTACATTGACCCCCTCCTCTCGTTGACCTTATTGTTAAAACAGGTAAATGAGTGTGCCCGTCAGAGACTTTAAGTATGTCAAAATGGCCAACTTGGTAAATTTCTTCAAAATCTTATTCTCCAGACACACCAGTTAGAATGCTACCAAATTTGGGTTCCAATATTAGGCCAAAGTAGGGATGTTAAATTGCAGAGGTCATGCCGATCACTTGACCGGAAGTGTGTCAATATGGCTGACTAAGTCAATTTTGGGGAAAATCGCATGAATTCCTTCAAAAATATTCCTCTCCAAACCCACCAGTCAGAATGCTTCACATGCACCCACCGACCAGCTTCTCTTTTACCACCAGCTACCAAATTTATGTTGCTACATTAGGACAGGGTCGTGATGTTAAATTGTGAAGGTCATGCCTATCACGTGATCTGAAGTGTATCAAAATTGGACCGAGTAAAATTGTGACAGTAAATTTTTGGGAAAATTGTGCAAATTCCTTCAAAAATCTTCTTCTCTCGATGCATGAGTCAGAATGTGACCTTAAAATTAACACATGAGTTGCACCAATGAGGAAGCTGTTGCTTGGTGTCAGTCGCTTACCCAGGTGTTTCCATTTTTTTGTCCACTACCTGGATATTTAATTCACCAAACTGTAAGTAAATTGAAGGTGAGACATTTGTCGTTTCTCAGTTGTTTTTTTGTTAAAAAAAAAAAAAAAAAATCTTGCTTGTAATGTGCTGGGGGTTTGCCCTTGTATCTCAAATTGTCTTTTATTCTATTTTATGCAGTTGGATTCGCTCGTTTATCGATTCCTATTTTGCAGTGAACTGATGTCGCATTGTTTGCAGGGGAAACTCAACCAGTGAACAGAGAAAATTTCCAAAGTAACTTTCGTCAGACTTCCCAGGATACTTTGAGCAAGAAGCATGTAAAACAGAAACCATGTGATTCTCCTCTGAGGAAACCCATCAATGCTGCTCAGAAGCGAGAAGGTAAGCAGAGCCTCACACAGAGCATGGCACAGTAAACCCTCATCCACCATGGTTTTTCACAATTCATTTATATGCATGGGAATAAATAGAAGGCTTATTTCCTGGACGGGCATAAAACTTAATTATATGCAGGTCTGAATGTGGCGCTGTGATCACGTCATGCGCAAAGGTGATGTCTCCCGCAATCCTTTACCACCAACTGGCGCTGTTTTTGTCGACATAGCACTACGGTCAAGTGAGCTTGCACCCCGGATATTTCTTTAACTCTATTAATTAGCCTCATACTGTTCCCTTAAATACAGTATAGCACCTAATATCAAGCCTCTACAAGTGGTGGTGGAGTGAAGAAATCCCATAAGGTTATGACATCAGCAGAGAAAAATCGTGCTTCAAGATGAGTTGAATGTAGGGTCAGTTGGCCATGAGTATCATGTGAATAAGTCCACGATATGCACCATTCGTTCAAGTGAGGATAAGATCTGCGCTAGATCCCACAAATTTAACTGCTGTCCTACAAAGATATATACAGTGCATAAAGAAAGTCTACACCCCCTTTAAAAAAAATTCAACTTTTGTTGCCTTATAGCCTGGAATTAAGTTGCATTAAATCAGACTTTTTCCACCTTTATTTACACATTGTAACCCACAACTTCAGAGTGAAAAATAAATTCCACAAATTTGTGAAATCCCTTACGACTTTACACACACGAGAGGGAGGTGCAGCCCAGAAGTTTTGTACAATTTCACGTGATCTGAAGTGTATCACAATTGGACCGAGTAAAATTGTGACCGTAAATTTTTGGGAAAATCGTGCAAATTCCTTCAAAAATCTTCTTCTCTCGATGCATCAGTCAGAATGCGACCTTAAAATTAACACATGAGCTGCACCAGTGAAGAAGCTGTTGCTTGGTGTCAGTCACTTATCCAGGTGTTTCCAATTTATTGTCCACTACCTGTATATTTAATTTACCAAACTGTAAGTAAATTGAAGGTGAGACATTTGTCGTTTCTCAGTTGTTGTTTTATTTTTTATTTTTTTTGAAACAATCTTGCTTGTAATGTGCTGGGGGTTTGCCCTTGTATCTCAAATTGTCTTTTCTTTTCTTTTATGCAGTTGGATTAACTCGTTTATCGATTCCTATTTTGCAGTGAACTGATGTCGCATTGTTTGCAGGTGAAACTCAACCAGTGAACAGAGAAAATTTCCAAAGTAACTTTCGTAAGACTTCCCAGGATACTTTGAGCAAGAAGCATGTAAAACAGAAACCATGTGATTCTCCTCTGAGGAAACCCATCAATGCTGCTCAGAAGCGAGAAGGTAAGCAGCGCCTCACACAGAGCATGGCACAGTAAACCCTCATCCACCATGGTTTTTCACAATTAATTTATACGCATGGGAATAAATAGAAGGCTTATTTCCTGGACGGGCATAAAACTTAATTATATGCAGGTCTGAATGTGGCGCTGTGATCACGTCATGCGCAAAGGTGATGTCTCCCGCAATCCTTTACCACCAACTGGCGCTGTTTTTGTCGACATAGCACTACGGTCAAGTGAGCTTGCACCCCGGTTATTTCTTTAACTCTGTTAATTAGCCTCATACTGTTCCCTTAAATACAGTATAGCACCTAATATCAAGCCTCTACAAGTGGTGGTGGAGTGAAGAAATCCCATAAGGTTATGACATCAGCAGAGAAAAATCGTGCTTCAAGATGAGTTGAATGTAGGGTCAGTCGGCCATGAGTATCATGTGAATAAGTCCACGATATGCACCATTCGTTCAAGTGAGGATAAGATCTGCACTAGATCCCACAAATTTAACTGCTGTCCTACAAAGATATATACAGTGCATAAATAAAGTCTACACCCCCTTTAAAAAAAATTCAACTTTTGTTGCCTTAAAGCCTGGAATTAAGTTGCATTAAATCAGACTTTTTCCACCTTTATTTACACATTGTAACCGACAACTTCAGAGTGAAAAACAAATTCCACAAATTTGTGAAATCCCTTACGACTTTACACACACGAGAGGGAGGTGCAGCCCAGAAGTTTTGTACAATTTCACGTGATCTGAAGTGTATCACAATTGGACCGAGTAAAATTGTGACTTCGTAAATTTTTGGGAAAATCCTAAAAATTCCTTCAAAAATCTTCTTCTCTCGATGCATCAGTCAGAATGCGACCTTAAAATTAACACATGAGCTGCACCAGTGAGGAAGCTGTTGCTTGGTGTCAGTCACTTATCCAGGTGTTTCCAATTTATTGTCCACTACCTATATATTTAATTTACCAAACTGTAAGTAAATTGAAGGTGAGACATTTGTCGTTTCTCAGTTGTTGTTTTATTTTTTTTTTTTTTTTTTTGAAACAATCTTGCTTGTAATGTGCTGGGGGTTTGCCCTTGTATCTCAAATTGTCTTTTCTTTTCTTTTATGCAGTTGGATTAGCTCGTTTATCGATTCCTATTTTGCAGTGAACTGATGTCGCATTGTTTGCAGGTGAAACTCAACCAGTGAACAGAGAAAATTTCCAAAGTAACTTTCGTAAGACTTCCCAGGATACTTTGAGCAAGAAGCATGTAAAACAGAAACCATGTGATTCTCCTCTGAGGAAACCCATCAATGCTGCTCAGAAGCGAGAAGGTAAGCAGCGCCTCACACAGAGCATGGCACAGTAAACCCTCATCCACCATGGTTTTTCACAATTAATTTATACGCATGGGAATAAATGGAAGGCTTATTTCCTGGACGGGCATAAAACTTAATTATATACAGGTCTGAATGTGGCGCCGTGATCGTCATGCGCAAAGGTGATGTCTCCCGCAATCCTTTACCACCAACTGGTGCTGATTTTAGTCTACATAGCACTACAGTCAAGTGAGCTTGCGCCCCGGAGATTTCTTTAACTCTGTTATTTAGCCTCATACTATACCCTTAAATACAGTATAGCACCTAAATGCCAAGCCTCTACAAGTGGTGGTGCAGTGAAGAAATCCCTTAAGGTTATGACATCAGCAGAGAAAAATCGTGATTCAAGATGAGTTGCATGACGAGATGAATGTAGGGTCTGTCGGCCATGAGTATCATGTGAATAAGTCCACGATATGCACCATTCGTTCAAGTGAGGATAAGATCTGCGCTGGATCCTACAAATTTAACTGCTGTCCTACAAAAAAAATATATATATATATATATATATATATATATATATATATATATATATATATATATATATATATATATATATATACACAGTACCTAAAGAAAGTCCACACCCCCTTTAAAAAATTTCAACTTTTATTGCCTTATAGGCTGGAATTGAGTTGCATTAAATCAGACTTTTTCCACCTTTATTTACACATTGTAACCCAGAACTTCCGAGTGAAAAACAAATTCCACAAATTTTTGAAATCCCTCACGACTTTACACACGCGTGAGGGAGGTGCAGCCCAGAAGTTTTGTACAATTTCACAAATGTTTGAGGGAGTATGTCCCCATTCCCATCTTCCCCATCAGGGTGATGTAGTTCAGTGACAACACATACACACACACACACACACACACACACACACACACACACACACACACACACACACACACACACACACACACACACACACACACACACGCACACACATATATATTTAGGAAATTTAGTATATGTACTTGCAAATACCACCCGTCACTTTGCTGACAGTAATACTCAAGGGGGGGAGGGAGATAAAGAGTTGGGAAGAGGGAGAGAGGGGTGGTGGAGCGAGAGCGGGGAGAGTAAAGATGTGGAGGAGAGAGGAGGGAGGGGGAGCGAGGAGGGGTGGGGGAATGGAAGACATTGTGAGGTGAGAGGAAGGAAAGGCAGACGTGCAGTAGAGCATTAATTACGTTTCATACTGTTTCATCAAAATGATTCTGCAAAGAATAACAGTGATGATGAAACCAAATAATGTCTGAAATCCATTTTCTTCCAGTCATAATATAAACACAGTCTGGAGACAAACTCCCGTCCAGACATAAATACAGCCCTGACGCGTCCGGAGTCAAGCTTCCCAGAGACAAACACCGCTCGGACACGTTCGGAGACAAACTCCCATCTGTAGATGAACACTGTCCAGA
Source organism: Eptatretus burgeri (assembly GCF_056783735.1). Lineage (NCBI taxonomy): Eukaryota > Metazoa > Chordata > Myxini > Myxiniformes > Myxinidae > Eptatretus > Eptatretus burgeri. The sequence goes on from NC_140977.1 coordinate 27,230,446, forward strand.
CTTAACCACCGTCTGGATATGTCCAGAGACACAGAGATAGACAGAGAAGGGGAGATCGAGAGAGGAGATGTGGGAGGAGGGTGCTGCACTGTATTGATATCTATATATATATATATATATATATATATATATATATATATATATATATATATATATATATATATATATATATATATATATATTTTGTCATGATCCCGGCTGTTTAATATCTTCCAGCATGGAATACTGACGTTAATGTCCGAGCTTCAAGCAGTCCACGTGTGGACAAAGAGAACAACAAAACACACCACTGTGTTTCAAATCGGCCTCTGGGGTAGGCATGATATTTTATTGGCTCGATCTCAAAAATGGCTGATAACAGAATTAAATACACAGTACAACAACCTGCCAGAACTCTTGGCAACAATAGAGTTCCAATAACAGGTCGTACAACTCACAGCTCCACTCAACGATATCTGGGAATAACAATCACACTCTTCCGAATTTAACTCATTCCGTTAGACGGAGCTATCAACGGTCAGCGCGACGATGCTGTCGAGAGTCTTTAAAATCACTTGAAATCACATTAAAACATGCGATTCGGAGCGATCGATATATTTTTCCACTCGCGATCTTAGAGCTACTTCCGTCGCCAACAATGGCGCCCCGGCTCTCTCGTGGCCCAACCACCACGTGCCGACTCGCCCACCAATCCCTGGGAGCCTGAAAAAGGTCACGTGACGTTGTGGGCGGGACACTAAATTTGGTGAGAACATGGTTTTTCTCACAGTCCTCCCCACGTAAAGTAAAACCCGTCGGATAGATGGCGTTTTGAAATCAGTTATTGTACTAGTTGCAAATTACAGGGCAATATGATGGCGGTGATCGTTAACATTCTTGTACAATAAACAATGTTCATCCACAACACAATAGTAAACACACTACACCACATTAATATCTACCCCACCTTATTTACCCATCGCCCACACCACAATAGAGAGGCAACGGTAACTAAACTTAAGTTGGGGAAAGCGTTTACAGGAGGGAAAACGGACCGAGGAGCAAGGCTCCTTCGGGAGGAACAAAGGGGCCCCAAACCGGTATCCCCTCTCCGCCTGTGGGCTTAACTTAACTTTGGTGCTCATTGTATACTAGATGGTGACTAAGGAGGTCAGCTAGTCTGTTCTCCACTCCTTTCACGTGTTTGACTGTGAGGTCGTATTCTGAGAGGAGAAGCGCCCAGTGCAGAATACGCTGATTGGAGGTTTTGGCTTGGCTGAGCCAACCGAGCGGGTGGTGGTCGCTGTAGATGGTGATGGGTCCATGGCCAATGTAGACATCGAATACCTGGATTGCCGCCATGATAGCGAGGAGCTCCTTCTCCACGGTACTGTAGTTCCGCTCCCTGGGCAACAGCTTGCGAGAGTAGTAGATGACGGGTTTTGCAACATCATCCTCGTTTTGTGTGAGCATGGCTGAGATCCCGAGATTGGATGCATCAGTGAAAATTTGGAATGGCAAGGAAAAATCAGGGGCCTTAGGGGTGCCTTGAAAACCTTCACTCCCTTTCCGAGTCGTTGACAAATGGGACAGCTCGCGCAATAGCGCTTGATGTCTCGCGACATGGCGGGCCATATGAACTGATCCTTGACCTTTGCTAAGGTCTTGGCCGCTCCGACATGACCCGAGGAAATATTGTCATGGGCCAATTGCATGACTGACTGACGATGCCTCCCCGGTACGACAACTTGGTACGGTACGACAACTCCCTGTACCTTCCACGTCTGGGTGGAGGACATGTTCTTACGGGAATATTTATGCATCAGCACACCTGTACCATTCACATAGTAGCCTGTTCGTCCAGGCTCGGAGTCTTCTCCCACTTCCCAGAGGGTGGCAAGGGTGGGATCGAAGTGCTGATCCTCCACTAGACTGGTTACCGCAGACAATGCAGGAGTGACCTCAGGCACAGAACTGGGGTTGCTAACCACCTCGGAGGACTGATTCTCCTCACCGGATTCGCCGACCGGCGAACAAGTAGCTGGGGTCCCCGTGTCACAGACGGGAACGGTCCCTGAGGAGCCCGGCTCCTGAGGTTGGCCTGACTGGAGGCTCGGGTGGACTTCAGTCAAAGCAACGTCACCGTCGGAGGCTGGAGTGGAGGCGCGAGGCTCCTCGGGCCAGAGTGAAGATATGTCTGACTCCGCCGCTCTCTCCGCCTGTTTGCTCTGGGATCTAGTGACCACCCCACAGGTCAGAGTCAATAACTCCTCCCTGGCCATTGCATCATTGCCAATCAGCAAGGATACCCCCGGTACTGGGTAGTAGGGTACCACCGCACAGGTCATCGGACCCGTAAAAATGTCACTCCGGACCTCGATGAGAGCAAGGGGATACCGGACAGGAAGCTGGTTCATGCCCCGAAGGACGATATACTCGCCGGTATAATGCATCTGAGATACCGGAACTACCCCCGCCCGGAGAACACACAGCGTCGCCCCAGTATCCCGAAGGTATTGGGCCTTAAACTTCACCACCGAATCAGGGCCACCCACGAAGGCTGTCCCTGAATAATCCTGATACAGAGGATGAATGGAATTAGCCTTGGTGGCAGTGACCTCTGTCACCGATGTCACCGTCATGCGCAAGGGCCCAGTTGATGACCTCCACTAACCTCCCTCCAATTTAACAGGTGGGTTGCCTCGATAGGCCGGACGAGCTGGGTTAGAGAAGCAGCAGTCTCCACCGTGCCCCACGCGTTTGCAGAAATCTCACCAGGGCCGTGCCCTGGCCTGCAGCTCGCGACCGCCACCAGTGGAGGGCATCGGGGAACCCTTCCCCTCGATCCAGCCGCCGGGCAGATGGGGGGCTGTCTTGACCGCAGAATCCTCCGTCTTACGACGCGACTGCGTAGCTTGCAACATTTTGCACGTCAAAACATGTTTATCAATAAGCTTGACGCAGTCTGACAAGGAAACAGTGTCTTTATCGACAAGAAATAACGCTAAGTCCGGCGGAAGTTGTTGATCGATATGGTAATGCACCAGAAGTTCCGCAACCGCTGGAGGTAACAACGCTGCTCCCCTCGAACCATCTCTGCAGCTGTTCCAACAAGACCCATGAATCTTCCTCATAGGTTTGACTGGACTGACGAGTCCAACTGAAAAAATTACGCCTATAAATACACGGGGACACCGCATAGGCGTTCAAAATCTCGGCCTTCAACTTCCGGTATTCGTATACGTCCTCGGTTGCCATCCTCGCATATACCTCCCTTGCCTTTTCAGATAGATGGCTAACAAGATGGCCGACCCACAAGCTCTCATCAATGCCACCGGAAGTGAACAACTTCTCCACCATCTCCAGATACATTTCTGGCCTCGTGTCTCCCGTCCAGTCCGGCAAACGAACATGAACAATTTCCGGGACTGGTGCAGCAGACACATCTGCCCACTGTCGTTCAGTCAACATTCACCACTCATGCTCTCTGATGCGTTCAGCCTCTGCCGCTGCTCTTTCAGCTATCTCTGCGTCATACTCCTGAGTCGCTCAGCCTCTGCCCTGTCATTCTCCCTGTTATACCTGTCGAGTTGTTGAACTGGGGTCAGCCCGGACCAGAAGGTCGAACGCATGCATTTAGTCATGATGGGATCGCTCCCTAACATATCGGCTTCAGTGACCAGGTCACGGCTGATTGCGTCGCTCACATCGACACTCACGTGACTGTCAACCTGATCAGGTTGATCTCTCACTTCTTCAGCCGACATGGTTTGGCTACGAGTTATCATACGACAAGGGCACAAAACACTAAGTCTAAAAAGAGGCTGGGTCAAAATATTTCAGCAATATCTTTCACCACATGGGACGGGGCAATTCACACAGGAGAGGCAAACAATATTGGGGTGATGCACGTAATTCGAACACAACGCTCTGTTGGGAAAATACGACACGAAATACCCAATATCACCACCGCACATCAAATTGCCAATGAGAAAAAGCAACGTACAAATAACACTTTTTTTTTTGTTGGCCGATGACTGGCGTAAACACAAGATAGCGTCCTATGGTGAGAAAATCCCTCCAAGATGGCATCTGCTGGTGAGAAGGTTCCTCCAAGATGGCGTCTGCTGGTGAGAAGGTTCCTCCAAGATGGCGTCTGCTGGTGAGAAGGTTCCTCCAAGATGGCGTCTGCTGGTGAGAAGGTTCCTCCAAGATGGCGTCTGCTGGTGAGAAGGTTCCTCCAAGATGGCGTCTGCTGGTGAGAAGGTTCCTCCAAGATGGCGTCTGCTGGTGAGAAGGTTCCTCCAAGATGGCGTCTGCTGGTGAGAAGGTTCCTCCAAGATGGCGTCTGCTGGTGAGAAGGTTCCTCCAAGATGGCGTCTGCTGGTGAGAAGGTTCCTCCAAGATGGCGTCTGCTGGTGAGGGAACGATGATCAGATGAAGGAAGATGGCGGCCCAATGTGGAATTTCTGTCTCAGTTCAAATGTCTCTTACTTGAACGATCCCGGACGAGCCCCCATTTGTCGTGATCCCGGCTGTTTAATATCTTCCAGCATGGAATACTGATGTTAATGTCCGAGCTTCAAGCAGTCCACGTGTGGACAAAGAGAACAACAAAACACACCACTGTGTTTCAAATCGGCCTCGAGGGGTAGGCACGATATTTTATTGGCTCGATCTCAAAAATGGCTGGTAACAGAATTGAATACACAGCACAACAACCTGCCAGAACTCTTGGCAACAATAGAGTTCCAAAACAGGTCGTACAACTCACAGCTCCGCTCAACGATATCAGGGAATGACGATCACACTCTTCCGGATTTAACTCATTCCGTTAGGTGGAGCTATCAACGATCAGCGCAACGGTGCTGTCGAGAGTCTTTAAAATCACTTGAAATCGCATTAAAACATGTGATTCGGAGCGCTCGATATCTTTTTCCACTCGCGATCTTAGAGCCACGTCCATCGCCAACAATGGCGCCCCGGCTCTCTCATGGCCCCCCCACCACGTGCCGACTCGCCCACCAATCACTGGGAGCCTGAAAAAGGTCACGTGACGTTGTGGGCGGGACACTAAATTTGGTGAGAACATGGTTTTTCTCACTATATATATATATATATATATATATATATATATATATATATATATATATATATATATATATATATATATACATATATAAATATATATATATACATATATCTATGAAGGGGAGTCATCAGAGAGAATATGTTGAGCTTTATGAACCACACACACACGCACACACACGCACACACACACACACACACACACACACACACACACACACACACACACACACACACACACACACACACACACACACACACACACACACACACACACACACACACACACACACACACACACACACACACACACACGTGCTTGGCTGACATCGGGAATCGGCAGGTTGGAGTCAATTTGATTACCAACTCCAGTACAACCCAGAAACGTTGAATAGCTTTCACCAAAAAACAACGTTGCATTGATATAGAAATTTCGAGGATGTGTTCACAAACATTATTCTTTTTAAACAACTGTGAGTGACATGTGGAAAAAAAATTGGCTCGGTAATTTAGAAAACACGTGAATACGGCAAACAGCTTGTAAATCGGTGTTATTTAACAACCACTCGCTCAGGGTAACGGAGCAGGGACGACTCGCTCAGGGTGACGGAGCAGGGACGACTCGCTCAGGGTGACGGAGCACGGACCACTCACTCAGGGTGACGGAGCACGGACCACTCGCTCAGGGTGACGGAGCACGGACCACTCGCTCAGGGTGACGGAGCACGGACCACTCGCTCAGGGTGACGGAGCACGGACCACTCGCTCAGGGTGACGGAGCACCACTCGCAACCCAAACACCCAATTTTCAGTCCTGCACTTCCGTGGAGTTTCCTTTGTGTGCATGAAAAGTTTCAAGCTGCTAGGTTTTATGGCTTTGGAGTTATGGAGGAGACACACACACACACACACACACACACACACACACACACACACACACACACACACACACTTATACAATTGTCAAGCAGCAGCAGTGGATATAACACACATACACACACGGATAAATGCTTCTTCATTTACCAATAGATGCAAAAATCTTGTATAATTTATCTTTTGGCCCTGGATCCAAACAAAGAATATATATTTATAATGGCCCTCACAGCCCACACAGCCTCTCTTGCCCCCTCCCTCGTCCCAACATGACTAGTAATGAATATCATTTTAAACTTACCGTGTGCATTCACAAGCCCCAGATATGAGGTTCCCATTGGTGTTAGGAAACAACCGAACAAGCTACAGTTTCCATTTGGGAGATCTGCCTGAATGATGGGAATGATGACATCGTCTTTCAAATAGCAGACATTCATTAAATATATCACCAAGCCTGCAATGTTCACATGTAATCCCACAAGGTTCACAAAGTCCACTCGCTGGCAGCGATGGTCAAAGTTATGGGTGGAAGGCACCCATCTACGAATCTTTGGGCCTTGTACCAGTACATGTTCTCAGGAGTTTTCAGTACGGGGAGCTGCAAGCTATCAGCTTTTTGTGCGAGTTCAGAAAGTTCTCCAATTCTTTCTTTATGCAGAGGCACACCTATTTCGAGCACGTACGTTTCCAAGTGTTTTCAGGTTCTTTTAGAAGCTTTGCGAGTCGTTTTTAGATAACACTCCTTATCTGACACGCAAGATATACGTTCAGCTGTCCTGATTAAGCCCAGTGCTGGGGAGTTCTATGCATGTACACTGTACATTCTGGGATGAATTACGTCATTTCAAAAGCCCTGTATTGGAGGGTGTCCCGGTTTCAGTGATGATCCTAAAAGAACCCTCAGAACAAAAACATGAGAACAACAAAACTTCACAACTTGATCCTTCACACGTGATCCTTCACCAAAATGGAGGTCAATACTTGGAGTTCCACCTTCTGAAACCGATTGATGGAGATTCCAACTGACGAGATAAACTTTTAGTCTGGGTGCTGACCAGTAAAGTGTGAATTGGCATCCATCAAACGTTGTTTTTAGCATTTCCGTGAAATTCAAGCCTTCGTTATGCCTGCTGTTGGCTTAATGGTTTGGGTGGTGGGCTTGGGATCCTAGGGTCCTTAGTTCTAATCCTGCTTGGCCATTGAATTAATACCAGGTGAGGTTGACTCAGCCTGTCATCCTTCTAAGGTGGGCAAAATGAGTACTAGACAATTGAGCCATTCGAGCATCCTGTGTAGGAGTGGCAACCCATCCAGGATTGTGCCCAATAGCCCATGAGACTACTTTGGTCGCACTGACGCTCTATACAGAGTATAGTCCTGATAGATGGAAGCCTTCATTATGGCTAATTTGAGTGATGCCACCTTTGCACCCTTGAACATTTTTGAAAACGTCCTTAATATGAAAATTAGCTGTCAGCATTAACAAAATTATGTTTTTCAGAATATCTCAAAAGTTTGCACCCAAACACCACAAATGATGCATCGTTTCAACGATATCACTAAAATCAAGAATCACTGCTCTCCTTCACTCTTTCATTACTCTTTTTCCTCACCTTTGGAATAAACTCCCACACTCTCTTCGATCGCACTGTCCCCTCCAGGTCTTCAAAACAGCTGTTCACCACCATCTCATATCTTCCCCCATCCAAAACGACGATCCTTTCCACCCCCATTAATCCACCCCAAACCCACCTCCTTAAAATTCCCTACTTTCCTTCCTGAGAGTCCCTGTCATGTCCATCTTGTTTACCCTGTGTACCCCACCCCATCCCTCTCCCTTCCACAGATCTCCTCATGTCTCTGTTCCCCACTGTTTTGTGTTTCCTTCTCCCACCCCTTTTATCTTCTACTCCCCTTGTTGTACATTCTGTGTGTTAGCTCTCGTACGAGCCTTGACATCGTATACAAAAAATAAATCAAAACCTATGTTTTCAGGGTCACCAATTTCAATGAGGCCATTTAAAAGATAGTCAGATGTACGTTGTATTTTTAATTTTGCAAATTATCTGCCACGGTGAAAGAAAAATCGTTTCATTGAATTTTCTTCTGCATGTTTATCTGAAGGTCTCGTGCAAAGAATAGTTGTCACGTCATCTCCTTTACCCAATGTGTGATCGTCTCTCTCATTAAGGAATACTGCACTAGGTATCAGATTCTTCGTCATCGGTAAATGCTGCAGCTGCCTGTGTCCATTCATTTTTGGAGATGCTATCTCCCCAACAGGCACAAAACATTGTGCACATCAATTTGGCAGCATTTCAACAACATTGCGCTGTGAAGCATGGGTTGTCTGAGGCACATCCGCATCAAATTATCTCCAACACTTCAGCTGGAACCAGGGCGACCTTTGGTTGCAACATAGTTGGTATTAAATACCTTGACGCTTCATCACGAGATCAACTGTGATTTGTTGGATCAAAAGCTTGTGATTACGATTTGGATGCTGGCCCCCATATTGCTGTCTGGATATGAGTGTGGTGAATGTTTTCTTCAAAGTCTTCAGTGGTAGGTGGTAGAACCTTTCGGTTTGGAGCAATTGTGGTGTTTGGTTTAGCCATCTTGTTCGACCAAATATTGAGGTGAACCTCAGACATGCTGTCTCACTTATTGCTTCTATATAACGTGCAGCAATAAACTCAGTAGTACTCTGCTAATACCTCCTGCATGCTCGAGTTAACATCGCCAAGTTTTTGAAGTTGCTGACTAACTTTGAGTGTCTTTATAGCAGTCATTTCTCCTATTCCCCACACGTTTGCTACTGTGCTAGCCAGGGACTGTGTGTGCCACTGGTAATTGTCAGACAATTTCTTCATGCATTTTGACAGTTGCTCCTATTGCTATAAATGCATGCCCTGCATCTGTGCCTTCCATAAGATGAGGCATGCAGGCAGCACTTGAGATTAAGTTATATGAAGTGATACAAGTGGGATGATTAAATCTGTTTCATCAGAAATGATATTGACACACTTGGTTCCATCATTGGCCACATGAGCCACTTGCTAGGTAATGATCACATCTCCCTCTTCTTGATGTTTGGGGGGGTGGGGGGTTGATTTCCAAGGGAGAAGAGGCTTGACCTGTTGTGACGAGCTTGTGGTTGTTCGGCTTTCCTTGCTGTCCCGCATCAATAAAATGTTGAATCAGTTGAACCTCGTTCTCTGTCACAGTCAAGACGAGCTTTTGGGGTCTGCAGATTCCGCTTATGGCATTAACGAGCATGTTATCCAGCTCTAGCTCATCTTGTATCACTCGATGCTGAAATAATGGCATCTGTCAAATACCAAATAAGCGTCACACCTTTCTATCTTTCCTTGAATGAAGCGAGTGAAATTGTCCATGATGCCCTCCCTGTACAATCCCTTTATTTGGCCAATGGATAACCCAGAGGATCACACTGCCGTCAGTGACGATGACGTCAGGTGAAGGAACAAATCTTGAAGAGGTTTCCATTTGAAGATGCTTCCTCAGTGTCGACTTCGTGTTTGCTATTCTCATCTCTCCTTTGTCGTCACACATGGATGGGGGCACTGGTGTGAGCTCATATTGTAATACTGTGCTCAACATAATTTTACGAGATTATTGCAGTCCCAGCACCCTTGACGAGATGAAATTCACGTCACAAACTTCCGTTTATTCAACACGCAAAATTTTTTTTTTGTCATAGCCATGGTCACAAACCTCTTTCAACAATTTTGCATCAAATCCCAATAGCTAACGTTTTTCATCAGAGTGCATCTGTGCTTTTCCGATTTCAATAGCCTTTGGTGCATTGACCTTCTCCGGCCCTATTGCTCCAGTCACAATGTTGATTATACTATCTGGATGATCTGTCGAATCAGAGGATCGATACAGGACTGGAGCTGTTCCCTCATCTTCGCTGTCTTCTGCGTCGGATGTAATGCGAGATGGTCTCTCCTCCTCGTGGGTAGTTACCCGGCACGCACAAAGCGAAAAGCTGGGTTAAGCAATTGGTTCATGTCCATCCATCCATCCATCTATCTATCTTTTCAGTTCATGATCGAGGAACAACTTATTTAAATTGAATGTGATATTTTAAACATGAATAGGAAGACAAGTTTGCTGTTTAACAGTACTTTGTCTCTGAATTCGTACCGATCGCATATGCTTCAAGAAGAGTGAGATAATTTTGTCTGGCAGTCAAACAAAATTTTAAAATCATTCCAAACAGGAAACTTACTGTGTTTAAGGATATTATGAAGGATACAAACAACAGGCATAGAGAACTCATGTAACATGTTTGATAGGGTGGTGTAATAGACACTGGGGGAAACGCTGGTAAAGCTCAGAATTAATTAATTAATACTCCTCTAAACCTCTTTAAACCTTTGTTTAAATTGAATTATGTACTTGAACACTGTGGAACACAAATCATCCTCATAATACTTCCAAGAACCTCCACTTTTGCAGGACTTGGACAAGTTATATTGGGTGGTGTATGTAATAGGAGCTGTCAAGTACAGCCCCTGGGAAGTGGGCGTGGCATGTGAGAGGGTGCAGTATCGGGGTGATAAAGAGGACACCAATATTTATATGTATGATGCCAAATGACGCTGTGTTCTTTGGTGATCAATAAAGCCTCCCTCTCTGTGATGATGTGAAGAGGGCGATGTGATCATTACGCAGCAACTGCAACTCAATGTCATCTTATTACAATGCATAAGAGTGGTGTACAAGACTGCTTCAGTAGCGATAAACTTCTGAAATTTTTTTTGACAATCTTTAAAATCATTATTTTATTAAAATTTAAGTGAATATACTTGAACACTGCATGGGGTATTATGTTCTATGAACTCGAGTTACCTCTGACACCGAAGGTGGAAGGAGGTAATGTTTTGACCCCCCTCCCTGTTTGTTACTTACGAAATCTTTAGATTTCGTAAGTATATTGATGACTTCCATCCTCTGTTTGTGTGTTTGTGTGTTTGTTTGTAGGCACGATAACTCGAGAACAGAAGAAGCTACCAATGTCAAATTACACCACGTGATTCAGGAGGGTGATGGCTCGCGAAGATTAGATTTTGGTCCAAATCGGTCAAAGGTCAAAGTCACAGTGAGGTCAAACATAATTCCGTAAATTCACGTGGAGAAATGGAGTATTTTTGCTTCGCTCGACGTTACGAGTTCGTTTTAACTTCGATTTTAATTTTGTCTTCGGTTTTTGCGATCGCTTAGGATGCTTAAAACTCGGTTGTCGAAACTCTGGTAAAAATCGGATGTTTTGGGACGTTTTAAGATTGTATAAAAAATATTTCACTCGCCGCGTCACAGCTCATCATGTGGTGCAGCGCGCTCGAGCAGAGGCATCGTTGATCACGTAAAGGTTTTCCGTGTGCGCGCTGACGGTGTTTTCGATAAAGATGGTGTTTAAAAGTCATTTTTTTATCCCAATAAAGGTTATCGTCGCACGCCTGACTCGCTAAGCCGTCGGATTATGTAAAGATTGTTGGTGGATGGCCAAATATTACGGCTTCGTGACTTTGATAAAATAATATTAAATATTTGCGTGGAGAAATGGAGTATTTTTGCTTCGCTCGACATTACGAGTTCGTTTTAACTTCGATTTTAATTTTGTCTTCGGTTTTTGTGATCGCTTAGGACGGTTAAAACTCGGTTGTCAAAATTCTGGTAAAAATCGGATGTTTTGGAGACGTTTTAAGATTGTATAAAAATATTTCACTCGCCGCGTCACGGGTCGTCACGTGGTGCATCGCGCTCGAGCAGAGGCGGCGTTGAGTCACGTTATGGTTTTCCGTGTGCGCGCTGACGGTGTTGTCGATAAAGATGGTGTTTAAAAGTCATTTTTATCCCAATAAAGGTTATCGTCGCATGCCTGACTCGCTAAGCCGTCGGATTATGTAAAGATTATTGGTGGATGGCTGAATATTATGGTTTTCTGACTTTGATAAAATAATATGAAATAATTGCGTGGAGAAATGGAGATTTTTGCTTCGGTCGACGTTACGATTTTTGATGGTTTGGTACAGAATCATCGTAGAAACTTCTGGTTTGCGTCGCTCCCTTCTCGAGAGAGCTTTTATTAGACAAGGTCATAGGTCAAGTTGACTATTTTGTAAGTACCAGTCTATGACTGCTTGTTTGTTTGTTTGTAGGCACGATAACTCGAGAACGGAAGAAGCTACCAATGTCAAATTACACCACATGATTCAGGACGGTGATGGCTAGCGCTGATTAGATTTTGGTCAAAATCGGTCAAAGGTCAAGGTCACAGTGAGGTCAAACATCCAAAACATGATAATTCGAGAAAAGTTACCACAGGTATTGTTGACGGAGCATGAGTTTGGAAGATCGAGGTAAGTTCGGCGGAATTTGTGTCAATTTGTCAAGTTATGGCTGTTTTAAAAATTTCAGTGTTAGCGCCCATGGCACAGAACGCCTTGCCTAGTTGTAGGCCGCATTGTGTTTTCGATAAAGATGGTGTTTAAAAGTCATTTTTCATCCCAATAAAGCTTATCGTCGCATGCCTGACTCGCTAAGGCATCGGATGGTGTAAAGGTTGTTTGTGGATGGCCGACTATTACGGTTTTATGATTTTGATAAAATAATATTAAATAATTCCGTAAATTGCTGTGGAGAAATGGAGTATTTTTGCTTCGGTCGATGTTACGAGTTCGTTTTAACTTCGATTTTAATTCTGTCTTCGGTTTTTGCGATCGCTTAGGACGCTTAACACTCGGTTGTCAAAATTCTGGTAAAAATCGGATGTTTTGGAGACGTTTTAAGGTTGTATAAAAATATTTCACCCGCCGCGTCACTGCTCGTCACGTGGCGCAGCGCGTTCGAGCAGACGCGTCAAGTCACGTAAAGGTTTTGCATGTGCGCGCTGACGTCATCGCGCTCGCCCCGGCATCCTTTCGAGTTGGGGGGTCCGTCGAGTGTGACCTTTACGTTACGTTAATCCGTGGTAACTCGAGAACGGAAAAAGCTACCAATGTCAAATTACACCACGTAATTCAGGAGGGTGATGGCAAGCGCTGATTAGATTTTGGTCAAAATCGGTCAAAGGTCAAGGTCACAGTGAGGTCAAACATTCGATTTTTGATGGTTTGGTACAGAATCATCGTAGAAACTTCTGGTTTGCGTCGCTACCTTCTCCAGAGACAGCTTTTATTAGACAAGGTCAGAGGTCAAGTTGACGATTTCGTAAGTACCAGTCTATGACTGCTTGTTTGTTTGTTTGTGTGCAGGATATCTCAAAAAGTTGTGTATTGATTCGGATGAAATTTTCTGGACAGGTTGGGTGTGTGACAAGGATGAACTCATTCGATTTTGGTGAAGATCAGCATCCGGATCTGGATTTGATAATTTTTCAGTGATTCTTCACGATTGAGATCGGGCGAACAAAGATACATAGCACGATATCTCAAAAAGTTGTTGACGGATTCAGATGAAACTTGGTGGATTTGTTGGATGTGTGACAAGGAAGAATTTGTTCGATTTTGGTGAAGATCTGAATCTGGATCTCGATACGAGGATTATTTGATTTTAAAAGTGATGCTTCGCCATTGAGAGATCGGGCCAAAACGATATCATCCTGTATAGCATGATATTTCAAAAATGTATTGGGCCTGAGATGTTCTTGTGGATCAGGCATTACGTGATGGAGGTATGCGCTCTACCCAATGCCCTTCTAGTTGCTTCTGTTACTGTGTACCCCTCTGACATATCTGCAAGATCCAAGACAATCTGACTACATATGTATGTACAGTATATGCATACTCCTTGCCCATTTTTTCAATCTTGATGGTTTCAATGCTATTAATCAAAGGTGACAGCTAACTCGTATAACACGGAATTAAATATGCATCAAATATTTATTTAAATGGCTTCATTTCAATGAGCGACCTTCAATACATCGGTTTAGATCCCACATTTATGGTGTTTGGATGTTTCCTTGCCAATACTGTATATGAAAAATAATCACATTTTTGTTACTGGTGACAACTAATGTGTAATAATGGACTGTTAGAAAATTGCTCAAGGGTGCTAAGGTGGCATCACTCGGCTTAGTTATGTCGAGGCTGTGAGGATATCAAAAATGCAACAAAAAAAAAACGTTTAATGGATGTCAACGTACGCTTCGTCCTGAAAATGGCATTTGAAATCCAGAATATTTACACATTTTCTCATGTTAGTTAAGATAACTGCTTTCAGAGATCATATTCTCTTAGTATAGCTTTTGATTATATTCCCCTTTTGATATCCCACTCTAGGAAATGCCAAGCAAGGAAAGAAGCTTTATAAATGTTCTGTCTGCAGCAAGTCTTTCATGTCTTCCGCATCAGTGAGAAGACATGAAGTAATACACACGGGAAAGAGACCCTTCGTGTGTTGCGTTTGCAACAAGGCGTTTTCTCGTTCATCAGATTTACATCAACATCGACGAATACACTCGGGAGTGAAACCATACAAGTGTTCGGTGTGTCTTAAAGCCTTTGGTCGTTCATCCAATATGTATCAGCATCAAAGAATGCACACAAGGGAGAAGCACAGGTGTTCTGTGTGTCATAAGGATTTTGCTCGAAGAGCAACGCTCACAAAGCATCAGGAAAAACACTGAAAGCACTTTGCTTGCAACGCACCAGAAGACGCTATTTTGATTCGCTTTGTGGACTCTCAATAACCAGGCGATGTACAAGTTATTCCTTGCAAACTCCACCATGACTCTGTAAGTGCTTTGTTCAGCCACCAAGTACATTTCATATTTAACAACGTATAATCGAGGCGACGTACAGTGGGGCCAAATTGTATTTTGTGGCTGTCCGAAGTTTGAGATGATCCTTAAAGATCCTTTTGAGCAATATATGATACCGAAAACACCAGAAACGGTTCTTCTAACAAAACTTTAACATATCACAATTTAATTAATGCATAAAAGATGGATACGTTAGGCCTGGAGAAGTGGTTGTGGGGCTCATTTCACTTTTCTTACTGATTTTATGAGATTACAGCCAATGTGAGAAGTAATGAGAATGAGTAGGATCTCAACCTCACAATGAGAGAGATGTTTTCAATAAAGCAATATATATATATATATATATATATATATATATATATATATATATATATATATATATATATATATATATATATATATATATACATACATAATAGTTGTAAAATTGTCACCTGCATCAACAACACCATAACTTTCAATATCCAGCTGAACAGAAGAGGCATCAAAGACCATTGCTGTAGTGTAAAGGAGACTTGTATCATCCACTCAGAGATGCATGGTCGGTGTATATGTGGAAAAGAACGTTTTTTTAACGTTTTGAAACGAACAACAGTAATCAAAAGAAAATCAAAATTGAAGACATTGTTATTTAATAAGATCACTTCAAAAGACATGTTACGGATTAGTAAGAATCCTATATAATGGGAAATGCTCAGGTGTTCTGTGTAAAAGGAAACTTGAATGAAATAAGTGTTGGCGGTATTGAGTTAAAGGATACGTGTGCAGACAGCTGAATGCGTCAGAGTGCACTCGGCACTGTGATGGATTGTCAACAGAGCTTTGAGGATCACTTTTGTTGAGGCTACAATGTTCGACTAACATGACAGCTACACTCCTACTTGAGAGTGAAATATTTGTAATGGAACATGGTGATCTGAGCTAGTGGTCAAGCTTTTGGTCAGTCTTGAAATTCAGACTGTCTGTCGCCTGGTTTTGGGGTTGACCTTGTCATTACAATGTAAGGTGAGCGTTCAAGAACAGGAGGACTTGGGATGTGAACCAGCAATCCAGCTCCAGCAGAGTGTGGGGCCCTTGGAGCGGCAGAGTGTGGTCAAGTTCAAAGCGAGTTTGCTAAAGCGAGCTGTGCACGGCGGGGGTGGGCTGTGATGGCCTTCGTGAGCCTTGTACCATAGGGCGCACGTTGACCACAAACCCGAGTGTAACCCATTGAGCCTTCACGTGTTTGGGTTCTTCCTGCCGGCTGACTGGTTGAGTTCACGAGGAACCAATGCAACACTGTGGGTGTCAATCATGCTGACATTCCACGCCGACAATTTCTCTGGGAATTTCACCAAGGTCACCCCACCCCACTCCTCATGGCACGGCATGACTGGGCGCAGGGTGATCCCTTACTGCAAGGAAATTCACCCGCAGGGCTCACTCACCACACACACGTCTGGCCCATCACAAACTGCACATCGTGAGCATCTGTTCACTGTCGGGAGCCGACTTTCTTGCTTCGAAAGTTCAAGACATCGACTTTGACTCATGGCACGTATCCAATCGAAGTGTTGCATTAAAAACACATGAGTGCAAAGTTGCCTCCCTAAGAGTTGGGGGGGAATTCAAACTGCATTGAAACGTGTGTGTGTAACTTTGGGGGGAGTTTTAAAAGCATTGAACATGACCTGTATTCCAGTGGAGAATTTTACAATTATTGAGGGCTGGTGGTAAATCATTGTGATGGATTCTTATTGAATGATATTAGCGCTTGAACTGTTAACAGTGGAGATGAATAAATTGCATTTTTAAATATCCTTCTGTTTTATGTCATGCGCTGGTGTCACCTGGTGAACAGACAAAAAAGTTTATAGTGATCATTTTAATTGTCTGACACGCTCCCCTCCGGGTACTTGCGGGCACTCGCCCTGAGTCATGGAGGCCGTGCGTAGCACATATTAGAGGAAATAACAGAGCAAGTCAGCAGCAAGTAATGAGAAATCCCAGTGAAAGAACTGCAAAACAATGAAATTAAACAAGAAAAATTGGTTTAAAAAAAAAATTATATTATAGTGGACTGTGGAGTATGGAATTTGCTCGATGAAAGAGAAGGCCAGCAGGATGAGCTAACTGGGGGAATAAGTACAGGAGAGAAAGTCGGGGCACCGGTCAGATACACCTCGGGTTAAATTGAGGCTGCGTGGCATCATACGTGCGAGCAGTGTGGGAGACTGCTGCTTTAGTCGAGGATCGTGCCACATGACACTATGACTGCTGTAAAAACAGTCACACAGCCGCGTAGATCATGGATGCATGTGCAGGCTGGCTCAAGGAGGAGTCGTATATATGTGCGCAGATACCGACAGGGCTCGATGAGTGGAACTCCATTGCATCAACGGTGACTGCTTGTCACCCGCCTTCACACCTCTCTGGAATGCTTCGGACTGTTGCAGCCAACCGTCCTGTCCTCTTTCTTCCAGACTTGGGTTCAGGTGCAATCTGTACCTGCACCTCAGTGCTATTAAGAAATATACACCACATTTGCCTTTTAATCCGTTCCAAAGTATTTGCTTTTGACAATGTCGTTGGTCAGTTTAAATCATTCATTGATCATTAGTGATGCAGCAGTTATTGTCAAAGTAATTTCAGATTAATGGAGTAGTTTGTCCTGTTAGGACAAGGCAGTCTGACTGCAACCCTGATGCTTGAATGTTTGTAAAGTGCAACAGTGGTTTGCTGTGAACTCTGACATATAATAGGCATTGAAACGATGTTTAAATGACTTGTGCAAGTATTCCATTGTTTTTGCTGTTCAGTACATTTCTGTTCTTCAATAAACATTTTAAAAAGATTTATTAAAACTATTAGCGTGGATTGGCTCACTACGTTCGCCTCTCCACACGTCGTTGCAGACATTTATGTCACAGATTTGCTGTGTTGGGATAATTTACATCAATCATAACAAACATTTATTTTCTCCAAATTTATTTGTAATATTGGTGTTATTATATTTGTTTGAATTTTATTTGTGATGTAAGAAGGTTCAAATAGTCAAGGGTCTCAGGTTCTAACCTGTCTCATCTGTCTGAAGGGTGTAAGGGTTCTTAATGGTGTTAAAGTCAAAGGGGTCTCAAGGGCCTTATGGGTCTTTTTGAGTCTTCTGGATCTTCAGGGACATTTGGGTCTTCGGTAACTTTTGGGTCTTCAGGGTCCTTGGGGACTTCTGGGTACTTGGTGTCTTTTGGGTCTTGGGGACTTCTGGGTCTTTAGGGGACTTGGTGAATTAATGTTCAAACAGGACACGATTAATAGGCATATAGTCTTCACGGCTTTCCGGACTGACTCACGGCTTCATGGTTTTAACCGCCTCACAACGCACCGCCTCGCCTTGCTTTTCGTTTTTAGCTCGCCTGTTCGAAGAACAGAGAGCTCTAGCGATACCCCCGGCGTGAGCGTCAGCGTCAGCATGAGCGTGAAAATGTTAAAGTTTTTGGTGCAAGTTATTTAGAAGCTTGCCATTCATTTAATATGTGTACTAGGATGCTGATATTTGGCATGGAGGTTCCTTTGGGGTATATTATTGATGTAGTGAAGTTGAAATTAAAAAATAATTTCAAATTTTTAAAATTTTTGACCTGTTTTGAACTTAACTTTTTTGTAGCACATCAACGTTAAAGTTTTTGTCCTTTGTAATGTTTTTATCGACCACACTATTTTTTACTGATTACAATATACAAATACATATATTGCTTTAAAATTATTTGGATCAGACTTTACTACAATGCTTTATAAAAATATTATTAGACTAGTCTTTTAAAAACGATAAATGTATAAACAGGCGAGCATTGGGTGGCTTTGACACCAACTCTCTGGTTACATGTATCGATGAGTTGTGTTATCTATAAGTGTACGAGGCGTGTGCCATGCTGGTTGTTATCTCCATTTGTGAGTTTGAGGAGATGGAACAAAGTCCTCCCAGGACTCAAAGTATCCACCTTCACTTCGGTGAGGGATCACAGTTCATGAACCGAGCTGTTCAACTTTGTTGTTCTCAGAGTTTTGGTCTGAAGGCACTTTTCAGGATCATCACCGAACAACCACTGGACTGCCTTGAATTGTAGTGTGTGTGTGTGTGTGTGTGTGTGTGTGTGTGTGTGTGTGTGTGTGTGTGTGTGTGTGTGTGTGTGTGTGTGTGTGTGTGTGTGTGTTGAGGTGAGATGGTTTATGTGGGAGGTAGGATTGAGGTTACGTACTTGAGCTTGGGGGGGCACAATCTTTCCTCTCTGAAAGTACGTAATAAATATATTTAACTCGAAAGGAAATCCTTTCGTTTGTCTGTACTAGTTGGTCCGATGGACCTCATTTTCATTGGTCTTGACAGCCTCGTTGCATAACCACGCTCCCTGGGGGTTAAAAGGGTTAAATACATGGTTATACGATGTGAGGATTGGAGTCCGAGTTAAAGTCATGCTCCTTGGGTAATTTTACCTCGCTTCCCAGGCCACTCGTTTTGTATCAACTGCTTTGCAAACCGCTCACCCAGCCGCTTGAAAAGAGGAGCAAGCAATTAAGAGAGATGCTCAGTTATGTGAGCAAAGATGGCCGCCGTAGTCATCATCATCATTGATATTGATGTTTGTAGGGCCTTCATCCCCATGATGATCATTTTTCATGGATGGGTTTCAAACAGTACATTAATGCAGTGTTGTGCCTATTGTAAAATGTAGGTGCAGACCAAGATTTGTAGCAGAATCCAAGTGTTCTGTATGCAGATGTGTGACTGGACATGTGTACCCAGGAGGACTGAATAAAGAAAGGGTCACTTCCACTCGAGCTATACTTGTGGAGTCGTCAGTGGGGTTGCATGGTGTCAGAAAATTGAACCAAACGCCACAATGAAAGTCCTGAAGACTCCGGGAACAATTAATTTTAGGCATCGAATGCTGCTGATGCGTGGGCCAAGTGGGCTGCATGATTCTCAAACTACTTCAAAGCTGCCAAGCTCAAGAAGGAAGACGCCGATGAGCAAGCAGCCATTTTGCTAGAATTGACAGGGCCGGACTCCCTGGCCATTCACAAGACATTCACCTTTGCCGAGTGCGAAGATGTGAATGATTATGAGCTTGTGCTCTGGAAATTCGTGGACTACTGCAGGCCAAGGAAAAAAACAGTTGATGAGAGGGATCGCTTTTTTTTGGAATGTGACCAAGAGGAGGCTGAGACAATCGACCAATGGCTCATTGAACTCAGAACGCAAACAGCTATGTGCGAGTTCAGACCTCAACAAGAACTCATGATTTGAGACGAGGTTGTGTTTGGCGTGCGAGATGAGAGATCGAAAGAAAGACTTCTTAATCCAAACACCGCAATGGAAGTCCTGAAGACTCCCGGAGATCACACTGCAGAAAGTTTTGGACATATACCATGCCGCCGAATCTAGCATGCAGCAGCTCAAAGGCATCAAGGGTGCCAAGCAAGTCAATGCAGTGGATAAAGCTTGGTGACAACAACCCACCACCTTTCCCAAGCAAGTCAAGGCCAAGCCTGTTGCCAAAGCCATGGCACCAGCTGCAAATGGTGAAGGGCAACAGGAAAGCTCTACTCGGCCTGTGTGTGAGTACTGTGGCAAGAAGCACAGTCCAGGGCCATGAAGGTGGCCAGCATTTGGTAAAACATGTGCCAAGTGTGGAGGTGAGAATCACTGGGCTGCAGTATGTAAGGGTGGAGGCACAAGATAGGTACGTTTTCTGGATGCAGATGCCGAGCAAGGTACTGAAATTTCTGATCATAGATTCAGTGCTCATTGGTAACCTAGACAATGACACCACCCAGCCTGCTGACAGATGGCAAGAACAGTTCACAGTAGGCCAGAGAACGGTGAACATCAAGCTCGACACGGGTGCCCAGGCAAACGTAATTTGCTTGCTACCTTGATGTCAGCAATGCCTGAGGACAGGATAACACTCACCAATATCATTCTCACTGCTTTTAGTGAAGGCAAGCTCCAACCATTGGGCACAACAGTGGTTCCCTGTGAGCGTAAAGGGCAAGAGTGGAGAATCAAATTCTACATAACTGAGAATACCATCACGACTGGAAGACAACGGCACCACTCTGCTCAGCTTAAATAGATCACACACTGTAAAATAGGGACCTTAAATATGTCAGGCCCTGTAAAAGTGACCAGCTGAAATAGGTCATGCCCTGTAAATAGTGATCTTCAGCTTAAATAAGTCACACTGTAAAATAGTGACTTTAAATAGGTGATGCCCTGTAAAATGGTGACCTCTGGCCTTACATTTGTCACTCCCTATGAAGTAGTGGCCTCTGGCCGTCGGTCAGGTCAGGTATGGGAGCATGCACCAGAGCAGCGCGTCACTGTCCACTTTCTGCCAGTACTCCAGGGGCCTCCGTCTGGCTAACCCCAGGCAGATGCCTGGCCCATCCCCATCTCCTTGAGCTGCTGATCAACCTGCTGCAACCACAAGGCATCATGGTCGGCCCATTGGCCTCCTCAACTCACGAGGCTCCCTCACTGAGAGAATCTGGTGAGCAGGATCAGCGTCAGGAAAACAAGCCACATGTCCATACAGCCGCAGCTGATGCTCATGGACTATGCAGGAAACAAATCTCATTTGAGCCTCTCTCAGCAATCGCTCGTTGGACACAAAGGCCGACCAGCGATAGCCAAGGATTCTCCGAAGAGACCTGGTACCAAAGAAATTAAGACTTCTCAGATCCCTGGTCAGAGTCCAAGTCTCACATCCATAGAGCAAGACTGGAAGCACCAAGGACCTGAAAACTTGGAGTTTCGTCCTCCCGCAAAGGTACCGACAGCACCATACCCCATGATCCAATGAATCCATGACTCCCCATGACCAACCCAGACGTCCATTGACCTCTGGCTCACAGCCAGTAGAGCCATGAATATCACTGCCAAGGTAAGTGAATCTCTCCACGACCTCAACATCCTCACTACAAACAGGTACAGACAAGATAGCAGCATCCAAGATGTCATTAAAAGGCTGGATCTTAGTTTTGACCCAAGAAACCCGTAATCTCGGTGGCTATGACTCCTCAATCAGCACCCCGAGCGCCCCCAAAATAATGATGATGTGTCTGCATATTTGTGTCATTGCTGAGGGAGCGGCTGTGCCGCCGATGCAGTTCCCCCTGTAAGTTAAAGCAGGACTTTTGCCTTTGTTCAGGGTGTCAGCGATAACTTGCCTCGTCTTGAGAGACACCGTGGGATCTTCGACACCCATAAACTCATTCCAGCAGACAGGTCGCCCAGTTTAACGTGCACCCAAGGACCGACACACACATTGCAGTGACAACCTGCATCTGAAAAACTGGGATAACAGTGCAAAGCTTCAAATCCATTCTGGACAGCTCAGGGGAAGTACGCATATCTCTCACTCTCTTCTTCACTCCCTCTCCCTGAATAGGGGTGGATCCAGGATTTGAGGTTGGGGGGGGGGAGAGGTGTAAAAATTTATGTTCCATTGAAAAATAAAATTTTGATGAGCAGAGCAAGGTTATTTAATTGTTTATCATTTCAGAATCTTTACGATTCATGTACAGATGTTGATTTGTTTTGATTAAAAAGACAAACGATCATACGATGGGGATAAGAACTCGTGATCTCTTGTGTACTTAGCAACGGATAAATTACGTGACAACACACAGTGTGCTCTCTTTCTTTAATGGATAGTTCACAATCATGATGCATAATAAAAGGACCAAACCAACAAAATATAATTTTACCAATAACACGACTATACTCTTAATCATCGTTACAAAGTTCCAACACACTGAAAAGGCTCTAGCAGTTGGTGGAGTTCAAAAATCAAATTGTAATAATTTAACGATTTCTTACCTTTTTTCTGCATGCACATCATCCATTTATCCATCGGGACCATACTCTGTGCAGAGCGTTGGTGCTGCCTAAGCAGTCTCCTTGGCTATTGGACACAATCCTGGACGGGTCACCACTCCGACACAGGATACCAGCAAGCTGGCACTCATTTTGCTGACCTGAGAAGGATGACAGGCAAAGTCAACCCCACCTGGTATTAATTCAACAGCGGAGTGGGATTTGATCTCAGGATCTTAGGATCCCAAGCCCACCACCCTAACCATTAAGCCAACACCAGGCACATTCCCATCATGGTTCTTTAATTCTGTCTTTTTTGGAGAGAAACAAAAAAACATGTGAATACTCCTTTGAATTTTTGCCCTTTTTGAAGAATTACATCATTCTACTTATGTTGGTGTTTGTTATTGTTGTAAACATGACAATAACAGAAACTACACCGAAAATACCAAATTGATGTCTATCTTTTTCAACAATGTTTAGTGTCTGACAGACCCTGGTTTTGGCAAAATGAATTAGTGCACTTCAAAAATTGAAACAATTAAACAATTAAAGCATTTTCTTCAATGTAATCGTTGCAAATTTTACGTTTAATATTTTTGAAACATGATGCAATATTAGGTAGGTTTACCGACATTATTATATTGTGACGTCCACGGGACTTGAATAGTCCCGCCAACGTAGAATGAGCCAAAACGATGGAGGCGGTTTATTTATTTATAACCCAAAGATGGCGGTTCTAATCGCTCTACCGCAAACGGGACGAGGAAGGTGGCACGAGTCACTTTTCACTGAGTTGATGATGTTTATTTGTTTTTATTATTAACCAGAAATAACAAGACTCGGCAAGAAGAGGGATCCAGGACGATTCGACGGGATGGTGTGGGATCGGGCGTGGGGAAAAACACAGACAATTCCAATGAATATAGAGATCTCAAACCCTCTAAGGCGCCAAGCGCACGCACACACACACACACACACACACGCGCGCACACACACACACACACACACACACACACACACACACACACACACACACACACAAAACGTAGCTATTTCTGGCGGCCAGGCTGGACCGTGGTGTGGACGCAACTGTCCCCAGATCGGCGTCGGACGAGCCGGCCTTGCTCTCTTCAGGGGGGCAGGAGAAACCGTGGTGCTGTCGACCTCCTGGTCTTGGCCCAAGTCCGCTCACTGCCGCCAGGGAACCAGCTCTGGCGCCAAGTTGCGAGCAGGAGAGGGAGGCAGGTCCGCCCGCCGTTCGACCCCATACTCCGAGTTAGCAGAACCCCAGAGCCAACCAAGGTGAGGCACGAGGCTCAGCAAGGCTCCAAGACACGATGAAGAACACAATCGAACCAGCACAACAAGAAGGATGCTCTCCGCGCAACAGCTTCCACACCAAAAAAACACGATCGTTTTTGTCCCGATCTTCCTCTCCCTTTTCGACGCCGAACAGAACCTTTTTATCCTCCTGTCCTCGTCACTTCCAATCGAGCCATTTATTGGCCCACCGCCGTCGCCTTCTGCCAATCGTGATCACGGGGCGGAGCCATCCGCTGCACTGTCCTGTGACGTCACGGCCAGTCTCCAGAGAATACCAAAAGGGGTTTACGCAGACACACTTACCCTATCCCGTGTCCCTATCTAATTACGTGACAATTATCATTTCCCCCCTTGAAGAAATGAACCTTTACTAGACAACTTATCACCACTGAATTGCTACTTATTACATCGAGATCCTGGTAAACTCGAACAGCATGGCATACCAAATTAAACATCCTAATTACCCTTTGAATGCATACCCCCCCCTCAAACGTAACAATATATTTCGTCTTTACAGTGGAAGTTGTGAGAAAAATTCACTGCACGAGACAGTTTCCTTTCCCACATTCCGAGACTGCATCTTCGGTTATATACACGTCATTACATCTGAAAAAAATAGGACCGCGTGTCCTGAATCTCACCGGGATCAGGAACAAGTCACTCAAACCCACCACAGATCCCCTTAGCCTTCTTTTTTTTATGCCGTGAACAAACTTTAGTACATCACGGTTGATGAAAGTTGTGGTCAAGTTTCATTTAAATTGTGTGTGTAGTTTCGGAGAAGAGAGCAAATACCTATTCGGGGGGGGGGGTCCAACCCCCCCCATAGACTCCTTTAATGATGCAGATTTTAATGCGGTCAATACACTTTCGTTTGGCATCAGATATGAAGCTTGTGGCCAAGTTTCATTAAAATCATGTGTTTCGTTTCAGCGACAATGACTGAAGTGTTTACAGACTGACTGACTGACTCACCTATGGATTACTGCTCAATCACATAAGCTCACCAGATTAAAGTCCAGGTGAACTAAAAATGATTTATTTTGATGGTGGGGGAGGGCGAGTGCTGGGCGCACCTCACGGGCGGATCCAAGATTCCACCTAAAATCCTAGATCCGCCAATGCACCCCCCACCCTTTATCCACCCCTGTGCCCCCACCCCCTGGATTCGCACCTGTGGGCACCCCCCTCCAACCTAAAAACGTGGATCCGCCCCTGTACCCCACAACAAAAATCTTGGATCTGTCCCTGCGCCCCCCCCTCTGGATGCGCCCCTGCTGGAGGTTGCCTATTTCCAACCACGCCGATACATACATGATACATAATCAAAACTAGAAGGGCACTCGATAGAGCGCATACCACCTGATCCACAAGAACATATCGGACACAATACATTTTTGAAATATCATGCTTTTCAGTACTATATCGTTTTTGGCTCAATCTCTCAATGGTGAAGAATCAGTTTAGGAATTAAATAATCCTCGTATCCAGATCAGGAGTCAGATCTTCACCAAAGTCGAATCAATTTGTCGTGGTCACACACCCAATCTGTACACCAAGTGTAACCCGAATCCGTTCCACAACTTTTTGAGATGTATAATTTTAGTGCTCTCTCTCAATGGTGAAGACTCAGTTTAAAAATTCTAGGAGTCGGATCTGGATCCAGATCTTCACCAAAATCGAATCAGTTCGTCCTTGTCAAACACCAAACCTGACCACCAAATTTCATCTGGATGCGTCCACAACTTTTTGAGATATCCTGCAAACAAACAAATGAAATTGCTCGTTGAGCAAGGAATTGCTGGAATAACTTTGTCATATCTTGATGATCTCTTGATGTCATATCTTGATGTCTTATCTTCATGTCATATCTTGATGATGATGAAAAAACAAAAACCTGGAAATCAATTTGGTTCTTATAAGTCGATAGTGCAACTGTTTAATGAGTTATAGCACTTAGTTTGGTCATGACCATAACTTGGAAGTCAATCGGACTTGAAATGGGGTCATTCCGTGTTAAATCGACAAATTTTCAGAAAATTTCCAGGTCGACCATCTCAGATTTTCATGATTTTTTTTGTGTGGGTTGGACAAATATTGAACAGAAAAAAAATGTCAATATTAGTTCTGTATTCCAAGAAGTTTTTGAGATATGACTCCAAGAGCGTGTCAAGGTTGGTTGAAGAAAAACGACCCCCTAATTATCCTTCAATTTCAGCAACCCATTTCTTGGCATCTGTTTGAGATAAAGCAATGAATTTTTTTTTCTAATGCAACTTTTATGGTATTTTAAAGAAAAAATAAAGCCAGATACATTGCAGAAAAAATGAGGCCTGCAGCCACCCTCAAAAATGGTAAAAATCAAAATAGAACGACTGAAACGGGCAACTTTGACCCATGTTGAAGTAACTTTCATTTATTGTGTCACCCATGTAATTTTTTGTGAAAAATGTACTAAAATGTCTACCAAAACATGAATTACCAGGTGTCTACTGCTTTATTTTTTATTTTAGGCCCTTTCAAAAAGGGAACAATATGAAATTTCATGATTTTCCATTTTAAAAAAATCACATGTGGCCTACCTTCAAAATATACGTGCTTGATATCAAATGACAGCTCCTTTCATGTACTATAACTGTACCAAATTACATTAGTTTTCTAGCAATCCTTCATGTCCTACCAACCCCATCAATAAAGCCCCAAAACGAATTTGACTCATTATTGGCAATGTCATTTGTGAGCTGTTAAGTCAATTAATTTCTGTCTCACTTAAATAAAAATTTTCAGGCATTAAATACCAAAATATCAATGCACAAACCAATTCTCACATGTCTATTAAGGTGATTTTTTTTTCATTACACATCTCCAACATGGTGAATAATTATTCATAATTATTTTTATTCAATTATAATTGACCCATTTGTAAGTACCCAGTAATGCTAATGAGTAAAAATACACTTCCAGCGGAAATGGTTTTGTTTGTTTGCTTTAATATTTAAAAATATTTAACATTGAACAATAATGTGTTTCACCTTTAAGCATAAAGAATTAAAGTACTAGAGTCTTTAATCTGAAGCTGACTCAGGATCTATTTTTAGCATATCCTAGTTCTAGAGATGGCTTATTTTTAAACTTGGGGTGGTGTGCAAAAGTTTCTGAAAGTTGTAATTTGGAAGCACACTAACAAGATGGACCTGATCTGCAAAAAACAATTAAAAACTTGTACTGTTGGTTCTATTCTTCAAGAAGAAACAGAATGTCATAAAACAACCTATTGCAGGTAAGGTTTTTATAGTTATTACTAATACAATAAATGCATACAGAGGGCAATTTTCAAATGCATGTCTGATTCTTTCTAAATTATACTGTCTTTATTTTATGAATCAGTAGTTGAGCTAATGTGTGCATTACTTTGATGTCATTGGATTCTAAACAAAACTTGCACAATATGATCAGTGCCTGAATAACTTCAGTAATATGTGATGTATCGGTCATTTGAAGCGATCAACTTTGAAGCTTTCAAGTGGAAATTAACACTTATTTTGACTAATGGCCTGGCCACACTGACATTGCATTGCGTTGCGCTGCGTTTTTTGTAAGGTGTTTTGTACTGTGTGCTAGAAATAGATTTAACGTACTGGTGTTGTTTAGCTTTATTGATGGGGTTGGTAGGACATGAAGGATTGCTTTAAAACTAATGAGATTTGGTACAGTTATAGTACATGAAAGGAGCTTTCATTTGATAGCAAGCACGTATATATTGAAGGTAGGCTACATGTGATTTTTTTAAAAATGGAAAATCATGAAATGTCATATTTTTCCCTTTTTGAAAGGGCCTAAAATAAAAAAATAAATGCAGTAGACACCTGGTAATTCATATTTTGGTAAACATTTTAGTATATTTTTCACACAAAAAAATTACATGGGTGACACAATAAATGAAAGGTACTTTAACATGGGTCAAAGTTGCCCGTTTCAGTCGTGCTATTTTGATTTTTCCATTTTTGAGGGTGGCTGCAGGCCTCATTTTTTTCTGCAATGTATCTGGCTTTATTTTTCCTTCAAATACCATAAAAGTTGCATTAGGAAAAAAAAATTCTTTGCTTTATCTCAAACAGATGCCAAGAAATGGGTTGCTGAAATTGAAGGATAATTAGGGGGTCGTGTTTCTTCAACCAATCTTGACACTCTCTCGGGGTCATATCTCAAAAACACCTTGTAATACAGAACTAATATTTGACATTTTTTCTGCTCAATATTTGTCCAACCCGCACAAAAAAATCATGAAAATCTGAGATGGTCGACCTGGAGGCATTTGTTGATTTGACACGGAATGACCCAATGGCGTTTTTATCGCTATTTGAAAGTTTTGAGCCGAACCCCCGACATTCGACCCCGACCACTAAGAAGGGTGTTGGTGTTGTTATTTAACCTCACCTAAGTTGTTGACCTTGGGCCTATATTGACCTTTTGACCTCAAAAACAATAGGGTTCTTCCTCATGACAAACTCTACCATGTGGTGAAGTTTCATGAAGATCGGTTTGAAATTGTGACCTGTTGGCAACAAGCAAACAATAACAAAATCGATGAACCAATAAAGTTGAAAAATCTTCCATTTTGCACATCACAAACAAACAGACAGACAGAGAGGTGAAAACATAACCTCCTTCACCTTCTTTTTTTTCTTCTTTTGTATACCTTGTCGAGGTTCGTGTGAGAGCTAACACACAACGCACAGCAAGGGGGGCATGAGACAAGAGGGGTGGGAGTGGGAAGGACAAAACAGTGGGGAACAGAGACATTAGGAGTTCTGTGGAAGGGAGAGGGATGGGGCAGGGAACATGGGGAATACAGGATGGACATTACAGGGACTTTCGGGAAGGAAAGCAGGGAATTTGAAGGAGGTGGGCTTGGGTGGATTATCGGGGGTAGAAAAGATTCAGGATTTGGATGGGGGACGATAAGAGGTGGTGGTGAACAGCTGTTTTGAAGGCCTGGAGGGAAGAATGGGATTGAATCGAGTGAGGGAGTTTATTCCAAAGGCGGGAAAAAAGAGGAATGAAAGAGTTAAGATTAGCAGTGATTCGTGATTTTGGTAGTTTTACCAGAAGGGGGGTGTTAGCGGACCTTGAGCACCCTGATTAAATGTGGTGGAGACAAATCGTAGAGAGAGCAGGGGGGGGGCAAGGCTGGAGAGGAGACGGTAGAAGACAGAAAGACCACCGACCAGCCTGCGGTGAGAGAGTGAGAGGCCCAAAGACTCAGCCTCATTGTGGGAGATGCCAATGATCCGAAATGCCTTGGTTTCCACAGGGTGAAGCCGAGAAAGATGGGAGGCAGGAGCACCAGCCCAGAGGGGAGAGCAGGACTCCATCAGGCTGCGGACGAAAGCTTTGTAAGTGGTCAGGAGCTCAGGTGGGCAGAGGAAGGACTTTGCACGACGGAGGATTCCCAGTCGGCGACTGGCTTTGGAGGTGAGGTTTGAAATGTGGTTGTTGAATGTTGACAACATTTTGAAATGAGGAAACCTTCGGTGGCGGAGGTTAAAAAAAGACCATTTACAGCACCGTAGACCCAATGAGGAAGCCAGACATAACAGGAACACACACATACACACACACACACACACACACACACACACACACACACACACACACACACACACACACACACACACACACACAGAAACACACACACACACACAAACCCACACACAGAAACACACATACACCTTGGAGTACGAACTGGCAACAGTATCTTCATGAAGACCTAGCAACGTATTGGCACCCACAATGGCCGAGTTTTCCTATAAACAACGACCATCGTTTTTGGCAATCTCCGGCAAACCGATCCCATGGTCGGTTGGATTCCATTGGAACGTACCTGTCGGCCAGCGTGCAGGTGATAGCAAGATTTGGTGTGCGTTCAAGACCCCACGACGTCATTCCCTGAGATGTTGAAGTCGGCGAGCTATCACCGGCGTCCTGATTTTAAAAAATTCCTGTTCTAACCGACAGGGGCACTGTGGCTGCTCTCCCAGGAAACGATTCGTCTCGCAGTCACGTGCTCCAATACAAAGAAGAAGATTCGAGGTCCAGGTGATGACTGAACTCTGAAGTCCTGAAGCAAACTTCGGTGTGCCCGGTATAACGGAGAGTGTGCTTTTCCCGCCAAATTGTGTAACTCACACACAACACGTGTGGAGAATAGATGTTTATATTTCTATCAAGCAAAGGGATGGATGCGGTACAATGGTTTAACCACCACCACCACCACCACCACTGGATGTTTAATGATCCGGAGGGGGGGGGGTTGGGTCACCTGACTGAGGTGGCGAATCTGCATTCCTGAAATTGTTCACGAGGGTTTTGTTAAAGGTGGGCGAGTTCGTGAGGACCGAAGTTGAGCTCCGAGACCCGAGCGTCTCATTTCCCATTCCAGCGCTTCATGGACGTTATGAACCGAGAACTCTCCGGTGAAGACCTTGACGTGGATCCCCCATGCAGCTCCGCCGTCAGCACGGGAGGTCCTGCGGAGCACGGATCCAGCGTCGTGGACCACGTGGTCAAAGGCTCGGTACCCGGTACGTGTGACGTCACACCGTGATGTTCTCCTGCAGACCAGGGATCTGGCGTTCTTGAGCACGTGGTTGGTTATACATCCCTCACCCGGTACACGTCATGTTACATACACACCGTGATGTTGTGGTAACCCGAACACCACCATTGCACGAACTCATTGTTGTGGGGAACCTGATCGCATGCACCACGTGATCGTACCGTTGTCCTGGAACCGAGGAAGCGATTCCATTCGGTTGAATCATCGGATTCCCAACTGTGTGGGTATTGTCTGTTTGTGGGACAAATAATGACCTGGAGGGGGACTTGGTGGACCAGTAGGTGTGAATAATGACCTGGAGGGGGACTTGGTGGATCAGGAGTTGCGAATAATGACCTGGAGGGGGACTTGGTGGACCAGTAGGTGCGAATAATGACCTGGAGGGGGACTTGGTGGACCAGGAGTTGCGAATAATGACCTGGAGGGGGACTTGGTGGACCAGTAGGTGCGAATAATGACCTGGAGGAGGATTTGGTGGACCAGGAGGTGCGAATAATGACCTGGAAGAGGACTTGGTGGACCAGGAGGTGCGAATAATGACCTGGAGGAGGACTTGGTGGATCAGGAGTTGCGAATAATGACCTGGAGGGGGACTTGGTGGACCAGTAGGTGCGAATAATGACCTGGAGGGGGACTTGGTGGACCAGTAGGTGCGAATAATGACCTGGAGGAGGATTTGGTGGACCAGGAGGTGCGAATAATGACCTGGAAGAGGACTTGGTGGACCAGGAGGTCCATCTTACTGGAGTCAGTTCTTGCAGCTTTTCCAAAACAACACACACCTTCGCTTTTCGTTATCTCCACCACCAAAGGTGCACGGAGGTTACCTTTTCGTGTGTGTGTGTGCGCATGCGTGGGGGGGGGGGTTGTTTGTGTGTGTGTGGGGGGGGGGGTTGTGTGTGTGTGGTTTTGTGATCATGATATCTCAAAACGTTGTGGACGAATTCGGACGAAACCTGGTGTGCAGGTTGGGTGTGTGACGAGGACAACTTGATTCAATTTCAATGAACATCCGGATCCAGATGGATTTATTTTGAAAGTTTTTTTTCTCGCTTGTTCTTGTTTTTTATTTTTATTTATTTATAATTAATAATTTTGTTTAAAATAATATTCGTTATCCATTCAAACGGAAGACCAACAAAGAACCCGAAGAAGTAAAGATCAAAGATGGAGTCATCAGGAGGAACCTGGATAGGATTCGGGTTTCATCCACTACTCCACTACCCTCAAAGCCATCCAGGTGTGGCCAGGTGAGCCTTACAGAAAAATTTCTGCAAGAATTTACTTCTACACAAATCGATAAAGAAAGATAAAGATAGAATGAAGGATATTAAACAGAAGAAGAAACAAGAATTAGAATGAATGAAGTAAAGAGAACTGTGGAAAAAAAAAATGAAATTGCTCGTTGATCAAGGAATTTCCGGAATAACTTTGTCATATCTCCATGATCTCTGAAAAAACAAAAACCTGGAAATCAATTTGGTTCTTATAAGTCGATAGTGCCACTGTTTAATGGGTTATAGCACTTGGTTTGGCCATGATCATAACTTGGAAGTCAATCAGACTTGAAATGGCGTTTTTATCGCAATTTGAAAGGTTTCACCGACCCCCCTGACATTCGACCCCCGACCGCTATGAAGGGTGTTGGTGTGACACCCCCAATGAGACATATGGTTGGATGCAGAATTGGAAGATGCACATTTTGGATTTGGTTTGAAGTCGATACGACCATTTTATTGGACGTTATTGCGAAAATAAGAATTTCGGTTTTTCGGTGACCTTGACCCTGACCTTTGATATATTCACCAAAAACAACAAGCGTCTAAGTTGGACCATGGCCGACATCTGTACCAAGTTTGGTCATGATCGCTGAAACGGTGTGGCTGCTACAGGGTAAACAAACACACAAACAAACAGACAGACACACAGAATGACACACACAACCGATTTAACATTATTGCCGAAATCCGAAGGATTCCGGCAATTAATGAAAAATCACTCATAGAGTGAAAACTTGGCAAACTAGCACAAAGTAGAATGGCACTT
This sequence comes from Eptatretus burgeri, assembly GCF_056783735.1. NCBI lineage: Eukaryota > Metazoa > Chordata > Myxini > Myxiniformes > Myxinidae > Eptatretus > Eptatretus burgeri. Next base: position 27,263,029 of record NC_140977.1, read on the forward strand.
GGTGGAGCGCATACCTCTGCTAGGCTGAACAGTTCACGTTTTGTATCTCACTGTTGGGCTGGCTCTGAACCAAAATCCAATCCACTTGTTCTTGTCACCTCTTCAACTCGTCCACTTTGTTTTGTCATAAATCGTCCACAACTTTTTGAGATATAGTGATATATTTAGTTTTTGGCCTGATCTATGAATTTTCGAAATGAGGCCTGTGTTGACCTTTTGACTTTAAAATTAATTGGTAGTTGAATTGAGCGATCTGACATGAAAATGCCCTTCAAATTTCAAGTCAATCGGATGAAAATTGACAATTTTAGAAACAATTTTAAAGTTTGGCCTATTTTGGGTTGACCTTATGGCCTATGTTGACCTTTTGACCTATGATAACCTCAAAAGTAAGATGTGGTTGAATTCACTGGCCTGATATGCAAATCCTGTTCAAATTTCAAGTCAATCGGATGAAAATTGACAATTTTAGAAACAATTTTAAAGTTTGGCCTATTTTGGGTTGACCTTATGGCCTATGTTGACCTTTTGACCTATGATAACCTCAAAAGTAAGATGTGGTTGAATTCACTGGCCTGATATGCAAATCCTGTTCAAATTTCAAGTCAATCGGATGAAAATTGAGGATTTTAGAAAATTTGGCCTATGTTGACCTTTTGGTCCATGTTGATCACAAAATTAATAGGTAGTTGAATTCAGCGACCTCTTATGCAAATGACCTTCAAATTTCAAGTCAATCGGATGAAAATTGACAATTTTAGAAATAACTCTTATATTTGGCCTATTTTGGGTTGACCTTCTAGACTATGTTGACCTTTTGACCTAAGATAACCTCAAAAAGTAATAGATGTTTGGATTCACTGACCTGATGTGTGAATCCTGTTCAAATTTAAAGTCAATCGGATGAAATTTGGCGATTTTAGAAAATTTGGCTCAAATTGGCCTATTGGCCTATGTGGACCTTTTTGATTGACTGAATTTGACGAAAGTTCAATGCGGGACCGTCGCAAGGTCGGTGACATTAATGTCGAAATTTTTTTTAGGACGATCGGTTGAGGGGTTTGGGCTGGAGGTGAGCAGACTAACAAACAAACAAACAGAGGCGATCAACATAAACATACTAGTCAAACAAAAATATTGTGTTTGACAAACAATAGGCAGATGGGTGAAACCATAACCTCCTTCGACCTTCGATGGCGGAGATAATAAACTCGATAATTGTGATAATTGTCACTCAGCACCAAAGGTTCGAACAGTTTGAAATGTGCAGAAGTCATTGTAACAAAGATGTAACTGCTGAACTCGGTCTGTCCGGGTTCTTCCCGACATCTTTGTTCCTTTCACATTCACTTCTCATTAATTGCCGGAATTCTTCGGATTTCGGCAATTATGTTGATCGGTTGTGTGTGTCTGTCTGTTTGTCTGCTTGTGTGTTTGTTTACCCTGTAGCAGCCACACCGTTTCAGCGATCATGACCAAACTGGGTACAGACGTCGGCCGTGGTCCAACTTAGACACTTGTCGTTTTTGGTGAATCTATGTCAAAGGTCAAGGTCAAGGTCACGGTATCACCGAAATTCTTATTTTCGCAATAACGTCCAATAAAATGGTCGAATCGACTTCAAACCAAATCCAAAATGTGCATCTTCCAATTCTGCATCCAACCATATGTCTCATTGGGGGTGTCACACCAACACCCTTCTTAGCGGTCGGGGGTCGAATGTCAGGGGGGGGTCAGGTCAAAAATTTCCAATTGCGATTAAAACGCCATTTCAAGTCCGATTGACTTCCAAGTTATGATCATGACCAAACTAAGTGCTATAACTCATTAAACAGTAGCACTATCGACTTGTAAGAACCAAATTGATTTCCAGGTTTTTGTTTTTTCAGAGATGACCTGGAGAGAGATCATGGAGAGAGAGAGAGAGATCATGGAGATATGACAAAGTTATTCTGGCAATTCCTTGCTCAACGAGCAATTTCATTTGTGTGTTTGTTTGTGTGCTTATTATCTTGCCAAAACGAAGTTTTGCAAGATATGTTAGTCAGCTTGTATGTTTGTTTGTTTTTTTTGTTTTTTTTTGTCTGTAATCGCGTATAAAAAATTCTGCAGAGCACAGTTATCATCGGAAATTTTTGTAACCGCATATCAGAGGCCTATAGAGGTCCCTTTCAGTGCACAAAATTTTGAAGGTCAAAGGTCAAGGTCACTGGCGCAAATCAGGGGAGTCGACGAAACCCTTATTTTTTGAGTAATTTTGATCGGATCGTCTTCAAACTTCATGGGAATATAGTTCATGGTCTGGCACTCAGCTGATTAATTTTTGGTGGCGATTGGCCTTGACCTTCATGGTTAGCGCCTGAGGTCGAACATATTTGACCCCAAGGTCAAATTTTCAAGTTTTAGGAACCATATCGTGTAGTGCCTCAAATTGAACACCTCGATGAGTGCTTTCTAGATATGTCAAGATTGAGACATTATGACGTCATTTGGTGATGTTATGAGGCAAAAGCATATTTTTCATGGTTACTCTGTAGAACGATTCTCATCGGAATCTCTCGTAGGCAGATGTTCCTCAAGGAGTCGCTCCTGGTGGATAGCAGCTCTGTTCACCTCAGTGTGACCTTAAAGAAGTCACACGTGGTCACCTTTTGGCAAGATCAGGGTGACATTGGTTTTTTACTCTTCCTCACTTTTTACTCTTCTTCTTCATTTGTCTGTCCGCTCGCCTCCAGCCCAAACCGCTTAACTGATCATTCTGAAATTTTTAGAGATTAATGCCACCGACCCTGCCACGGTCCCGCATTGTAGTTTCATAAAATTTGGTCGATCAAAAAGGTCTACATTGGCCAATAGGCCGATTTGAGCCAAATTTTCTAAAATCCTCACTTTTCATCCGATTGACTTGAAATTTGAACAGGATTTGCATTCCAGGTCAGTGAATTCAACCGCCTATTAGTTTTGAGCTTATCATAGGTTGAAAAGGTCAACCCAAAATAGGCCAAATTTTAAAATTGTTTCTAAATTGTCAATTTTCATCCGATTGACTTGAAATTTGAAGAGCATTTTCATGTCAAGTCACTGAATTCAACTACCAATTAATTTTCAGGTCAAAAGGTCAACACAGGCCTATTTTCTAAAATTGATGGATAGGGCCAAAAAGTAAATATATCACTATCTTAAAAAGTTGTGGATGAGTTATGACCAAACAAGGTAGATGAGTTGAAGAGGTGACAAGAGCAAGCGGATTGGATTTTGGTTCAGATCCAGCCCATCAGTGGGATACAAAACGTGAACTGTTCAGCCTGGCAGAGGTATGCGCTCTATCGAGTGCCATTCTACTTTGTTTTGTTTGCCAAGTGTCACTCTCTGAGTGATTTTTCATTTGTCTGTTGTTACTTGCAAAATCAAAGATTTTTCAAGTATATTGGTCTGTCGATTTTATTACTTGTCAAAATTTTTTTTTTGTGACAAGTGTTTTGATCGCCTTAGTTTATTTGTTTGTCTGTCCGCTCCCCTCCAGCCCAAACCACTCAGCCGATCGTTCTGAAATTTTTGGAGGTTATAGTCACTGACCATGCAACAGTCCTGCATTGAAGTTTTGTAAAATTTGGTCGACCCAAATGGTCAACATAGGCCAAAAGGTCAATTTTGGCCAAATTTTCTAAAATCCTCAAATTTCATCCCATTGACTTGTAATTTAAACAGGATTTGCATATCAGGTCAATTAATACACCAACTTATTATTTTTGAGGTTAACTTAGGTCAAAAGGTCAACATTGACCAGAAGGTCAACATAACATAGGCCAAAAAATTTAATTGTTTCTAATATCGTTAATTTTCATCCGATTGACTGGAAATTTGAAGAGCATTTGCATAACATTTTTTTTTTAAATTGAATTGTCATTGAATTCTACCATGTATTCGTTTTGAGGTAAACTTAGGCCAAAGGGTCAACAACTATGGTGATATTTCTAAAATCCTCAATTGTCATCCCATTGACTTTAAATTTGAAGAGGATTTGTACATTTGAATATTGAATTCAGCAACCAATTATTTTTGATGTCAACATTGGCCAAAAGGTCAACATAGGCCAAAGGTCAACAACTTGCATTAGATTTCTAAAATCCTCAATTTTCATTCCGATTGACTTTCAAATTGAAGAGGATTTATATTTAAGGTCACTGAATTCAACCAGCCAATTATTTTTTAGGTCAGCAAAGACCAAAAGGTCAATATAGGCCCAAGGTCAACAACTTTGGTAAGAGTTCTGAAACACTCAATTTTCATCTGATTGACGACATTTGAAGAGAATTTATATTTCAGGTCATTGAATTCAACCAGCCAATTATTTTTGAGGTCAAATTTATTTCATGGATTTTGCAAGTATCGTGCTCTGCATGACATCTTTTTCTTGTTTGTCTCTTTGTTTGTGTGCAGGATATCTCAAAAAGTTGTGGACAGATTCGGATGAAATTTTGTGGGCAGGCTGGGTGTGTGACAAGGACAAACTGATTAGATTTTGGTGAGGATCCAAATCCAGAATCAACAATTTTTGAAGTGATTCTTCACCATTGAAAGATAGGGCTAAACCGATATAGAGCACGATATCTCAAAAAAGTTACAGACGGATTCAGGCAAAACTTGGTGCACAGGTTGGATGTGTGACAAGGACGAATTGATTCGATTTTGGTGAAGATCCGAATCCGGATACGAGAATTATTTAATTTTTAAAGTGATTCCTCACCATTGAGAGATGGGACTAAAAATGATATACAGCATGATATTTCAATACTTTATTGGGCGTGATATGTTCTATTGGATATTGTATTGCACGGTGGTGCTATACGTTCTACCGAGTGCCCTTCTCATTGAGAACTGCATCAGACTTTTAACAAACAAGGACAAATGTGTCCACGAGCTGCGTCCTAAAGATTTTGTCGGCTAAAAGAAAAAAAAAATCTTTTTAATTTTTTTTAAAAAAAAACAACAACTTCCGATATTTCGTCACGTGCCTTGATTAAGCCAATAGCGAAACGCGTCATAATGTCTTTACGCATTTACGATACATCGTGTATTTACGAAATAAATAATGTATTTACGAAATTACAATACGATAAATGGAATAATCTTTAAATAGTAACGTGAACTTTTCGAAACTTTAAAGCAAATGTCCGAATATATTTAAAAGTTCATGATAGACACTCTCAAAAGGCACCGTCTATGTGAGGATGTGTACATGTGCTCAGTATTTAAGGAGATCCGGATCTTGTATATACAAGAGCCGAGTCCTCAAGATTAAGGTTTTGTCTTCACAAGAAGAAGAAGAACAACGCCAAGCTCTTTATGAGCAGCGTTCGCTACGCGAGACGCTGCTAAAAATGATCAGGGGAGACCTTGTACTTCAGCCTCATTGCTTGAGATTTCAATAAGGTTCAAACTTTGAATTTCACATGATCTTGAATCCATGAGGAAGTGAGAAGTATGGAGGGAAGAGTAAAGGACCGAGGGAAAGGAAGGAAAGGGGACAGACAGTTGGGAGGAGGAGGGGGAGGGGGGAGAAGGAGAAATGTGGGTGGACATGGAAAGGGAGAGGGGGAGGGGGGAGAAGGAGAAATGTGGGTGGGCATGGAAAGGGAGGAGGGGCGGAAGGAAATGGAGAGGGAGAGGTAGGGTGAGGGAAGGATGGACAGGGAGCAATACGTAATGCAGGAGTGCCATCGCAAAGGGGAGAACAGTACTCTGGTGAGCTATGGATAAAAGTTTTGTAGACTATGAGTGGTTTTGATTTATCGAGAATAAGCTTGGAACGACAGAGGAGGGATGGCCCATCTGTGGCTGGCTTTGGAGGTCAGCTTTGCTACATGGTTGTTTTTGGAGAGGTAATGGCTGATACCAAGACCGAGAACTTTACGAGACTGACCCTCTTATCATGGCTGATGATGGAAATTACAGCTCGGTGGATGTGTTTGATGATCATTCCGGAGGGACATGATGAGACTGAGATTTTTTAGGATTGAAGGACTTGTTCCATCATCTATCATAATTCCAGCTGTGTGTGTGTGTGTGTGTGTGTGTGTGTGTGTGTGTGTGTGTGTGTGTGTGTGTGTGTGTGTGTGTGTGTGTGTGTGTGTGTGTGTGTGTGTGTGTGTGTGTGTGTGTGTGTGTGTGTGTGTGTGTGTGTGTGTGTGTGTGTGTGTGTGTGACCGCTGTTTCTTGACAACCACTGGTCCGATGTAATTGAAACTTGCCAGGTATATTGCTGGGGTCCTGTGGATGTGCCTTTTCAAGGTTTGATATTAATCGAACAAGTGCTTCCCAAGTTATGGCCATTTATTTACCAACCAATGACATGACACGTTGCTGCGTAGGCGTGGCTGCGTAGGCCGGTGCGCGGCCGGCCGATGATGACGTCATGGGCCGTGCCAATTACATGGCAGCGAATGTCATGGCAAGCAAAGACGGGGAGGTAAACTTGATTTTTTAATTTGGATTTTAATTAACTCTGTGTGTGTATCACAGCAGTTGTTATTTAAATGCAAGCGATAATTCATGGAATGCATGTGAACATTCCGTACGGGCACGCACCACTTCCGGATAGTGATGACTTACTGTATTCTAATAATTTCTCGATTTCTTATGAGCATTTATTGATAAACACAATGCCCCAATCCAGTCGTCGTTTACGAGAGCGAAGGAACAGCCTGTGTGGTTGTTTCTGGCTGATGGTTTGAAAGTTTTTAAAAATTTCATGTTTTGCACATACGGCTACGCACGTACAGGCACGTACTAGTATAATCAATTTCAGAGTAGCAGATAGTGAAAAAGTCGCTATGTGCCTGTCATTGGGATGGGATACTTTCCACAGCATTGGATAGGTCATTTATGGAGAAGAGGCCCAAAATGCTGGCACTCCAGCCTCCACTTGGAGAGGAAAGGAAAGGGTTCCATTGATGGCAATGCGTTGACTGCATGTGCAGATTCAGGAATGAAGAAGGCCTTGTATCCACAAGCAGAGAACTTGGCAAGCAAAGCAGGGTGCCGGACTGTCAAATAAATGTCCAGGAGGAGGGTCCTGACCTCTTATTTGAGATTTTGGGCCTCTATCCATTGCTGAGAAACAGAGAGAAACTTTATTTTACCTTTTCCGGTGAGAAGGGCACAAAGGTCAGCGGATAGTAGGTATGAGGATTGAGGGGCGCTGAAAGTGACGATGGGATGGAGGGGCAGCACACACCGACGATGGACTTGACAAGGTGCCACCATAACATTGAGGAAGGAGATTGGTTGGACAGTTCAGGATTGAAATTTGCAAGATTATGTTTGTTGTCTTGCATCAGGATGGACACAGATTTTTATCTCGATCCTCGAGTCATCGAAAGTTACCCTCAGTCAGGTTTGCTTTCCACGTTCAAGAGTCGGGCTGCTTGGTCGCAACTGTGTCATCACAGAATTGGGGGTAGCAGGACTGAGAGGATAGATATAATAGCAACTGACAGGATTGGATAAACCTGTCATGTCAAACCCCTCCCTCACCTGGCTCAGTGTATAAGTAGTGTGTAAGTAGAGTTGACATTTGTGCCATAGGAGTAGAGTCGCTTGTGTTGGTGTCCGGAGTTCCATGCCATGCATTGTATGTGGACTGTCATTGCACTCCTAACTCCAGACAAACTTGTGCATTGGAGGAGGAGGAGGCGGCGTCATAAACTCCTGAGTGATCACATTGCCACTGCCCATCTTTGTGCAGGATCCCCCAAGACTGAGGGGTTTCGCCCCCACCCCCCTCCACCCACAAGTTGAATTATGTGAAATTGCCAATGATAATTATTATAATTAACCTCTGCCATCAAAGATCGGAGGTTACTGTTTTCACCCCTTTCTGTTTGTTTGTTTGTTTGTTTGTTTGTGAACAGTATTACGGAAAAACTCCTCGACGGATTTCGACGAAACTTGGTGGGGGGGTTAGGTATGGTCCAAGGATCATGCCATTAAATTTTGGACTTGGTCCCCCCCCCAAAAAAAATTGTTAGAGAAATTTTTTTTTTTTTTTTTGCATTTCTTCATGTTTTAAGTGATTTCCAACCCCCCCCCCCCCAAAAAAAAAAAATAGAGAATTTTTTTGCATTTCTTCATGTTTTAAGTGATTTCCAACCCCCCCCCCCCAAAAAAAATTATTACCCCTCCCCCAAAAAAAAGAATTTTTTTTGCATTTCTACATGTTTTAAGTGATTTCCAACCGCCCCCAAAAAAATTGTTACCCCCCAAAAACATTTTGAGGAATTTTTTTTTTGCATTTCTACATGTTTTAAGTGATTTCCAACCCCCCAAAAAAATGTTACGCCCGGCAAAAAAAATAGAGAATTTTTTTTTGCTTTTCTACATGGTTTGTGATTTCCAGCCCCCCCAAAAAAATTGTTCGAGAAAAATTTTTTTTTTTGCATTTTTACATGTTTTAAGTGATTTCCAACCCCCCAAAAAATTTTTTATTACCCCCCCACAAAAAAAAAAAATTTTTTTTGCATTTCTACATGTTTTAGGTGATTTCCAACCCCTCTCCCCCCCAAAAAAAATGTTGGAGAAAAGAACTATAACTGTCAGCACTGTTGACATATTTAATGAATAAGATATAAGGTTCACTTGAGTGACCCAGCAGTGTTGGCGGCGGAGGTTTTGCACTCTCCCGAGTGCTCCCCCTCTAGTTGGCAATGGCATCATCAAAGATGCCAATGACATCTTTCTTTTTTCCCCATCCCCATTTGTGTATCCTTATTTATCTAAGAACCATGCCTTCCTGTCTCAATTTCATTTGACCATTCCATTGAGTTTTTGTCGCCTTGGATTCATTTTGCTTTCTTTCGTGTTTGTGATTTCCTTTGTTATAACCTGATTTGTGTTTTGTACCATCCTTTTTTTTAAGGATGATTTATTTATTTATTTATTTGGGGTGTGTGTTGATAAATGGAAGCATCTTCCTGATTGTGATCATGTGTAGAGGTTTATACGTAAACAATTATTCAGCATTCATGTCTACCGATCTCCGCACAGTTGGCAGGCACACAACTGCATTCATAACATCCCCAAACTACTATAAACCAAACATTAAATATCGCATCTTGTAAGTTTCATTATTTTTGTTTGAAAGAAGCTTAATTTGCCTTTCTTTGAAACAATCACGGAGGACAATGTGTTTGTACAGTTTGAAGCGCTAATATTGTAACGGGCTCGGTCTCCCTAACAACAGGTGAACCGTGAGCCGCTGGATACAGGCTCCGCAGACCGAGCCGTGAGGGAGAGGCGAAAACGATGTGCCACATGAGCCGCGGCCGCGTGGTGTTCGATTTGTTGAGTTTAATTTGTGCGCCAAAACCGTGGCTCGCTTTTTCTTCCAATCAATCATTTTATCCCTCTGAATGTGCTATTCGTGACCCAAAGCCACCGCAATCAATGTGATCGAAGATGCTGAGAAGATAATAGTGATTGGGGACAATGGCATGTAGCAATCGTTACACAATGGAGAATTAAAACACAGGAAACTGGTGGCATGTTCAAAACTAGACACTTGTTGTCTTTATGGACTTCATCTTAATTTCTAATCTTACCACGTGCTGACTTGCTCAAGGCCACTAGACAAAATGGGTGGGAGTGGGGGTGGAGGTGTGGACGATTGAAGTAAAGGAAAACAAAAAGGTATGGAGGTAGAGTGGCGAAGCGGAGGAATGGTGAGCAGCAAAAGTTGCCTTCTCCGAAGCGGCGGAATGGTGAGAGGATGCGGGAAAGCAGAGACGAGCTTCATGCAGCTTACATTCAACTCTTGCTTGAAGTGTTCGTCTCGGCCAGTTGTGTCGCGCGACTCACCGATCCCAAAAGAACCAATGCTTGACGAGGTGTGTGATGCATTTGTCTCGCTCTTACTTGACACTTTGAGATGCCCCTCTCCATGAGCCTCTCACAGTCAAAAGCCCCGCAAAAAGTTATTCCTCGTGCACGTACTCCCCCTGGATTGTGACATCACCGGCCTTACTTATTGGCCACACCGACAGCAACGTCGTCCCTCCATGACGCCATGACCCCAGCTCTGGTTTTTTTTTTTTGGTTTTTTTTTTCCCCAGGGCCATATGGCCGACTATGTTGTGGGGAAATGAAACAAATGAAATGAGGGAAGAAGAAGTAGATTAGCGCAACACAAGGCCTGATGGTCCAGGCCAAAAGACAACACAAGGGAAAGCTGGATCTTTCTGCACACCAAATCCGAGCAGCGCTATTCTGGGTATTATGGAAAATCTTATTCTATCATTGATTACAAAATAACCCTTCTTTAACCCCTTCTTGAACCCCGAAGCCATTTTTTGCAACTATTGAGTTGAAGAGTTGCTTGAGCAACTCATTCGGGAGTACAGTTGTCAAAGCAAGGTAAACCGCCGACCTGTATTCCAAATAAATATTTGGGAAAATGTAAAAGTTTTCACTTGCTGGAAATGTGTTCTATTCTTTTGAATGCAGCACATAACTGCTGTTTGCATCATTACTGGGAGAGCAGATATGCCATTGATGCAGTGTCCCCCCCCCCCTTGTAGGCTGGAGAAGGAATTTGTAATTTGTTCAGCTCACTAGTGATAACTCGCCGAGTTCTCACGAAGCATAATGTGGGATCTTTAATGTTCAACAACTAATGCAAACAGACGGGACACCGAGTTTCATGTCCATCCGAGGGACGGCGCGCAAATTGATGCATCGCCCTGCCTGCAAAACACCTGGATGACAGTTCATAGCTGGGTAAATGTGACTTAAAGTTTTGTTTTAATTGTCTGTTTTGTATTTTTTTTCTTTAGATTTCATTGTGAAAGTGAAGGTGGAAGTTGATGTTGATGATTCATCCCCACAAGACAAAGGTCTGAACCACAACAACATTCTACTTGTTCCAGTTTTCAGAGGATGATGAATGTACAAGTTAATGGAAGTTATTCTCTCAAGAGATGATTTTTGACTCTCGTTAATACCGTGCTGTGTAGTGACTCCATATCCACCTCGTAAAGAAAAAAAAAAAAACAATTGTTCCGCAAATTGAAACATCACTCGTGTTCATTGGAGATGGTCAGGGAAAACGTGCACGTACCGATGACTGTGACCAAATTTGTTACCGTGGTGCACTTTCTATAATGATGTCCAGATACAATGAGATGACTTTGTTGTTTCAGAATTTGATGGGAAGGTGAAGGTGAATCCTGAGAATGTGGATAGTCCCATGGAAGGTATGTTACATTGTTACTATTAATAAAAATAAAAATTAATTGATCACGTGATAGACTGTGTCAAACGGCATAAAGTGAGATGGTCTTTTTGACCCCACGCACGCGAAGTGTAACGCGGGGTTAAGCAATCGGTTCACATCCGTCCGTCTTATCGGTTTATGATCGAGGAACAACTTATTTAAATTGAACGTTATATTTTGACCATGAATTGAAACATGAATAGGAAGACGAGTTTGCCCTTTTTGAGTCGTGTACTTGAGAACAGTACTTTGTCTCTGAATCCACCCCGATAGTACATGTGCAGGTAGAAGTGAGATAATATTTTTTACTCTGTCTGCCTACCTGGCAGTCCAACAAAATTGAAAGTCATTCGAAGAAGGAAACTTACTGTTTTTAAGAATGTCATAAAGGACACAAACAACAGGCATGAATAGCTAATGTAACGTGTTAGACAGGTTGGTGTAATAGACACTGGGTAAAACGGTGGTAAAACCTGAAATAATTCATTTATATGACATTTACAATCTTTATTTTATTTGAATTTAACGAGCAAATACAACCCGTCGCTTCGCTGATGGGAATATTAAGGAGAGAGGATAGGAGGGAGAGAGAAGGGGGTGGTAGGGTGAGAGGAGGGAGATTGAGGTGGGGTGGGGGGCGAGGAAGGAGGGGGAGCGAGGTGGGCCGGTGGGCGAGGAAGGGGGGAAAGTGAGGAGGGGTGTGGAAAGGGAAGGCAGCATGAGGCAAGGGCAAGGGAGGGCAAGGGAAGGCAGCATGAGGCGAGGCCAAGGGAGGGCAAGGAAGGCAGCATGAGAGGTGCGCAAGGTAAGGGAGTGTGAGGGGAGGGTCTGTCCGGGCATAACCACCATCTGGACACATCCAGAGATAACCCCTATCTGGACAACGGGTATACTAAGGTCAGGTCAGACATAGGAGCATGCGCTAGAGCAGCGCGTCCGCTGTGTTTACTAAGGGGGGGAGAAAAAGAGGAGGGGAGAGGGAGGAAGTAGGGAGACCGAGTTGGAGTAAGGATAGGTGGACGAAGGGAAGGAAGCGTGAAGGGAGGGGAAAGAAATGTGAGAAACCATATAAGTTTGTAAGGCACACCAAGTCATATAAAATAACCAAATGCTTTAGAAACAGTCACGATGACAAAGGAAAACGTGATCGCTCGTACCCTGCTAAGGTTAACAGATGAAACCTCCAAGATACGGGATGAAAGTTTTCCACCATGGTGCCCGTAACCAAGCATGCAGTCACACACACACACACACACACACACACACACACACACACACACACACACACACACACACACACACACACACACACGGAGAGAATTGATTCAATTTTGGTGAAGATCCGAATCCGGATCCAGATCTGATAATTTTTAAAGTGATTGTTCACCATTGAGAGGTAGTGCTAAACCAATATATGGCACGATATCCCAAAAAGTTGTGGACGGATTCAGATGAAACTTGGTGGACAGGTTGGGTGTGTGGCAAGGACTAATTTATTCGATTTTGGTGAAGATCTGGATCTGGATACGAGAATTATTTAATTTTCAAAGTGATTCTTCACCATTGAGAGATCGAGCCAAAAACGATATATAGCATGATATTATCGTTGGCCAGCCAGTTTGTGAAGGTCTTAAGCGAAGCTTCCCCCGGCCGACCCATTAAGAATGTGGGAATAATTGTGGCCATTAAATAAGATGAAGAAGATTGTGATTGCACCTCCTTGTATGTTTGGGCATTCCATGATTTAATTGACTCTGTTATTAAATTAAGAAAGGATGAAAACCTTTGGAAGAATAATTATTGTTCTGCGTTTTGTGGAGAGATGAAGTGATGTCATGAGAATAATCGCCGAGTTCGGAGAAACAAAGCAAAATACGTGAAAATTTTGAGAAGTCTCTTGGTGAAGTGATAGGATTAGAATAACTGTTGAGTTGTAACAAACATTAAAAAAAAGACATATTTCTCACAGTCGACTTGGTGTTTTGTCCACATCTTGGTGGAGTATTGCTCTCCACTATAGGCTATCACTCCAGCATCACATTTGTTAACGTCTCGAAAAACAATTTCATTCTCATAAATGATCAAGAAAACATTACCTTCTCTTAAAAGAAAACACACGTAAGCAGTGTGACACCTCACAAGATAATTTGACGATTGAATAAGAAAAGAGGTTTGGTTACAAGGTGGGTGGGAGACAGTGGGACCACACAAAACAATAAAGGTAGAATTTAAATTTTCAAAACTTTAAGTGGATTACTGGTAAGGAATTTGTTGTTGGTTGTTTTACAATTCTCTCCTTGCTTATTTTGTGTTGGAGTCTTTGCCTATGCTAGTAAAGAAATAGAAGAGAAATTCGGGCGGGGGCAGGGGGTGGGAGGGGGGAGGGGGCAGGGGGTGGGAGAGAGAGAGAGAGAGAGAGAGAGAGAGAGATTGAGATTGAGATTGAGATTGAGATTGAGATTGAGATTGAGATTGAGATTCACTTGTTTATCCCTTCCTTCTTGTTATGATCTGATATCACATTGCAGGTGAAGCTCATCCAGTGAAGAAAGAAAAATCCCCATGCTCCTTTCTTCAGACTTTTATGGATGCTTTGACCAATCAGCGTATAAAGCAAGAACTGTGTGATTCTCTTCCCAGGGAGTTTGGCAATGCCTCTCAGCTGCAGGATAGTAAGCAGAGCATCGCAAAGAACACGCAGCACTGTCATGCATATTTTGGTTGTTCTTTTTCTGATGAAACGATTGAATCATAAATCCTGCCAAATTGACTGATCCATTTGCCCAACGACAGCTTGTGTCAACAACAAATATCCTGCAAATTCCACTTTTATATATAATACTTGCAGGGGTACCCAGCGTTGCTCGGTGCTGTTTCTGTTGGCATTTTGAAGAAATCAATTTTTTTTTGGGGGGGGGGCCTAAAACTCTTCCCTACACTCACCAAGGAATGGTGTTGGGGATCATTTGATATTGCCTTTCATTTAACTACAAATGCTTTGGTACAACAGAGTGATTGAAAAAACTATAATCTAACTTTTTTGTCAAATTAATTATTTTTTTTTTTGCCTCAAGAAAGTTTGATGAAGATCCGTTTGGCCATCTCTGAGAAAAATGGCAACATTGACCAACACACAGACATCTCTCTTATAAGATAGATCCTG
>NC_140977.1:27287460-27289960 GCF_056783735.1 Eptatretus burgeri
ATACGGGGCTTTTCATAAAGATGGAGAGGCTCATTTATCCAACTTACACCAGTCATCACTGTTCCTTTTGATTCCATACAAATTCAAAAATGATTTGCGAGGGGGTGCAAATGTTTCTCTGATGCAATATATTGGATCAGGAATTTGTAATTTGCCTCGGGTGCCAGCGATAGTTTGCTTACTCTTCACAAAGAACAGGAAGGTCTGTTGGAATGCTTAACATTCACCAACTAATGCCACTCGGCGGGATGGCCAGTTTAACGTCGGTCAAGGGACAGCGCACACACATTGATGCCTCACCTTGCCTGCAAAACACCACGATGACAGTTCATAGCTCGGTCGAGATTAAAACCCAAGCTTGACAGCTCAAAGGTGACTGCGCATTCCTCTAGGGCCTAGGCTATCCTGTGATAATATGCTATGCTGTTCGAGCCGTTAAACAGTTATTCACTCACTTGTGTCATTCTGAACTACGCTTCATGTGGATTGGCGACAAGTTTTAGGATGCTGCTGATTGGCTTTGTGAGGCTAGGTGTCCTGTGATTGGTTCGAGGCAAGAGATGTCACCAGACCCTTCCCCACTGTGTGTGTGTGTGTGTGTGTGTGTGTGTGTGTGTGTGTGTGTGTGTGTGTGTGTGTGTGTGTGTGTGTGTGTGTGTGTGTGTTTTGTTAATGGTAAACCATTTCAGTTGCTCGGACAAATAGTTTTGACCTACAGTCGAATGGCACCATTCCAGGGATCAATGTAGTTGTTGTTTGGTTGTTGGTTTTATTTTTTGGAGTCATCACATTTGTATTTCCCAGAAAGATACACAGACTTTCAAACTGGAGTTCTGATTATCTCCACACTACCTCTAGCCGAGCAGGAAAGTCTCTGAGCTTAGAGGTGAAGTTTTGTTGTTCTGAGCTTTCTAGCCTGGGTTTAAATCTCGATCCAGCGATAAACTGTAATCGTGATATCTCACTGCAAGGGCGCTATGTCAATGTGTGCGCCATCCCTCAGATAGACGTTAAGCTGGAGGACCCGTCTGCTAGCGTTATTGGTAGACGTTAAAAACCCAACAGTGTCTTTTGCCAAGAGTAGGCGAGCTATCACCGGCACCCTGAACAAATTACAAAATTCCTGCTCTCACCTACAGGAGGCACACAGCCACACCCTCACCCCTCCCCCCCCCCCAGCAATGATGCAAGTATGGAGACACATTCACACTGTACAGATTGACTGTATTGAGATAATTTCAGAATGAAATTTATTGCCACGTTGGCTTGATATATTTGCAGACCCTGTCACAGATACGTCTACCTCGACAACGTTGGAGCCCAAGCCGGTGGAAGACCTTGAAATATTTGGATTATCATCGGTGTCTGATTATAACTCCTCCACTTCTAACTTGTCGAACGGCTCAAAAGGCAAGGGGCAAAAGCGGCTGTTGACGATGGTTTCAGAAACTGACGAGGAGAGTGTTCTCTTTAAGCAATGGATGACAACAGCGATAGAAAGAAACATAGCAAAAAAGGAGTTTTTAGACATACAGAGATCTAAAGCAATCCTAGAAGTTAAAAAACTAAAGTATGACATGGGTATGAGAGCATCTCACGCAGAATAAATTGGTTTTAATGGGTTCAGTATGCCATGCAAGGATGATGTGTGAATAAAACGGTGTAAATACATTGTATGTCTCATATATATTTTAAGGACAAGCAGAGCACCTGCCTTATGGGTGACCTTGTTCCAAGCATTCTGACATTCTTCTGACGCATACCTCTACTTGGTTGGTGTATTGGCAACTGACAGCTCTGTATATGCAAAATAAAAATATCCTGGGTAATGTGCATGAAACAAAAACATACCCACTGCTTGTAATTCAAACCATTTCACTACACTTGAAAACCTGGGGACAGTGGGGACTTGTAATACCCTTCCCTACCTGGAGGTGGCGTTACACAATACACATTTACATGGAGAATTTGTGTTCCCCCCCCCCCCTCCCTGTGTGCGGGAGATGATGGTGGACGAGGTGGTGAGCTTCTGGTGAGCAAGGTGAGATGCCGTTGTAAATCGGCGCGCAGATTCAAATGAAAGGGTGTGCCATGCGTGTCCTGTACGGTTTTGGTGGTGTCGTTCATAGGGTGGCTGCCTGGGTGCGGTGCCTGCTTCGATTTGTACCATGGATAAAAGGAAAGGGTTGGAATGAAAATCGCGATTGAATGGAAGATAGAGCTATAATTAGACCGAGCTCTAAGACCCACGCAACGCACTTCGTCCTGTTAACCCATTAGACAGGGGAAGGTTTCACTGCACGAAGACTAACAAGGTAACTGCCTGGGACACTGTATGTTGGGTGCCATTGCCTTAGAGGTATGTGGTTTTGCAGGACCACAACAATATATATATATATGTATATATATATATATATATATATATATATATATATATATATATATATATATATATATATATATATGTAGCCTGGTGTTGGCGTAGTGGTTAGGGTAGCGG
>NC_140977.1:27294960-27399960 GCF_056783735.1 Eptatretus burgeri
GGTAATTATTTTGTATTTATTTATACATATGTGTACTTCAATATAACTGTCATTAATCAAAAAGGCTTTGGCACGACAGAGACATGATAGAAGTAAATAGACACCATGATTTTAAAATAATTTATTTATTGAACATTTGAAGTATATTTGATCCATTTTAATACATTAACTTATATTTTGTGGACTTGCCATTTTGCAGATTTCAATGTTTTTACTCTTTCAGGCATAGAACTAACAAGTTCTGAAATTTTCTCTTGTGGGATTTCTGCCCAGGCTTAAGCAAACTGTTTAGCAATTCTGTTCGTGATGTTGGTTTCCTGGAATTTTTCCGCACAGCTCGATCCAATATGGCCCAGAGGTGTTCAATGGGATTCATGTCAGGAGACTGACTTGGCCATGGAAGTCGCTTGATCCCATTTCTGTCCTGCCATTCTTTGGTCTTACTTGCAGTGTGGCATGGAGCTCCATCTTCCATGAACAGAGTGTTGTTTTTGACCATCTGACCATTGGAGAAGACAGGAAGACGTCCATCTTCAAGGATAGAAATGTATATCGTCGAGTTGATGTTGCCATCACACTCCACAAGCTCTGACCGACCAGCGCTCCAGATTGCTCCCCACACCATCTCTAAAAAACCACCGTGTTTGACAGATGGCTGCAATCGATTCAAAGAAAACTTTTGACTGGGAAGTCTTCAGACCCATATGCATCTACTCTCAGAAAATTGAGCAAATTGGGACTCATCAGAAAAAATTAGTTTGCCAAAACTCCAAGGGTCTGTTGGCCGTCTCATCAGCCCACTTCTTTCTCCTTTGAATTTTGGTCAACCAGAATGGGAAGCTGTGGATTCCTTGCCTTTGCTAGTGAATTGCACAATCACCCGATTGACCGTAAAAAGCGGAATGCCAAGGTTCTGAGCTCTCTGATGCTGGCTGACTCCACATTCCAAATAGCCAACAATTCGTCCTCCTTGAAAATCGGAAAGTTTGTGTGCTCCCTGGGTTCGAGACGGAGTTCATTGTCATACAAGACGCAGCGACTCGTTTCTGCAAAGAAATAGTCGAATATTAGTACAAATCACTGAGTAAAACTGCGTTTATACAGATGAAATGAAGAATTTTAAGGGGTCTATTTACTTACGTGACTCAAATATTTCCAGGTATTTCCAGGTGACTCAAATATGTCTCTGTATAGAGCGATCGAAAAACGACGAAGGTTTTTTTTTCAGTATTTTCGAAAAAAACCTTTTTGCTAAAACACTCCCTGGCACTCACTGACGAACCTCTGAAAATTTGACGAAGACCTGTTCAACCATCCCTGAGAAAATTGGAGACAGACACACACTCAGACAACCGGCTCTCTTCTCGTATGGATTGACCACTTTTGTCCATTGACCACTCCACTCGATGCAGTATGCCACAAGAATGATAAAAAGAACACTAAATTCCAGTTCAAATATTTCTTCAATTCATCGTTACAGTGGATAATTCCCTGTTCTGTATGATGCTCGATTCCTGCATGATTTTCCGACACGGTGAATCTGACACTGAGAAACCGTGTTCGCTTTTACCAGGACATTATGACTGGAGAGGGTTCGTGATCACATGCGTCCAGTGCGCAGCACTGGTATCTCGCTGTTATTATTATATTTTTATATAAACAAGTATAACAAGCCGGTAGGCAACATGGGTGGTCGCTATATAATTGCATACTAGTCATACAGTTTTTGACGGATCGGGCTGAAATTTTTTTAACCAAGAGGTTGATTATCGTGCGCGTAAAAGCGCAGAAGCCGATTTTTTTTTTTTTTCGATATTTTTTTTTTTTGATTTTTAAAAAATTTCAAAGTCCTGTTGCAAGGCAACGGTGGCATCCATAGCAATGGTGCTCAAAAGCATACAACGAGATCCTGGTATGAACCTACCAGTCAGGTTTCATCAAAATTGGTTGATTCCTCTGGCCTCCAGATCTGTCCATTACATACATACAGACAGACGGAAAACCTGAGAATAATGGTCGTCGAGCGACCACCCAAAAAACAAGGAATTTCCCCAAGTAAAAAACAAGGGATTCTGCTGATGTACTAATATTTGATGTCACACTATCACGCATAAGACAAAAGTCTGAAAATATCGATCAAACGTCGTAATGATCCATAATTTTATGAGACCAGCTAAATTCTGGGCAAACTTGTTAAACTGCTTGTGAATCTCCACCCCGGTGCCCGGCGGCAAATGCCCCCCCCCTGCATCCCCCTCAATATGCCGCTGCTTCCAAATAGACCATGGGCTAAATTCCAGAATTGTGTCGTTTCGTGACCCACCCCTGGTAGATGCTTAGTTTTTGCTGCATATTGTTTAAGAACATATATTTTCAATTTACATTCGTAACTCTTCAATCACTAAATATACCCAAAACTAAAAAAAATGCAAAAATATACGAAAAACATGCAATTTTATTTTCTGCATAATGTCAAATCACGGCACGTTTCTCATGAATCATGAGCAGTGTTACGCATCCCTTGGCCAATCACACGCAATGTTTCACCAAACGTCTATATTGGGGAACATGGTGATGTACATGTTGTCAGACGCCGGTGTCTCAGGAGACGATTTTGAAGACTTTTTTTTCTGACTTTTGCTGCATGCACGTAACTTCAGCTCACAGCAAAGTAATTCCATTTCGTGGAAAAAGTTTGCTCAAATACAAACAATGTGCTACCCTTTGGAAAGAACTGAAGGAAAGACCATAAAGTAAGGTCGCTGCTGATACAGCGAACTACAAGTTTGCAGGCTTGGACCTTGAACAGCAGCTGGCACCCATAACGTGGGGGGTGCACCGTGCAAAGTTAATTTTAAGTTTGTACTTGTTTCTCATTAAGTTTACTGAATCTTTAGACCTGTACATGAACTTCCGGTTCTGGGTCAAAGTGCATTAAACTTTGATCGTGCAGTACCTCTTTCCAGTTTATCAAAGCTTAGTATTCAGACGAGATCCGTCGTATCTCTTCATCTTTTTGTCTCTGTGTTGTTGTGTTTTCGTATACTTTTTCCGTGCTTAATCATATCTTGTGTTTTGTCCCTGTGAATATCTGGCCTATTCACCAAGGAAAATTTCATGGCTTTGGATGTAGGGTGATGATGAACAGCAGTCTTGAAGACCTGGAGGGAAGAATGAGATTCAAGAGTGAAGAAGGAGAAAGCAGTATGGGAGTTGAATTCCTGAGAAAATGAAGCAACAGCTCAGTTGGTATCAATGGGGAGAAAGAAATTCCTCCTGAGGAAATGCCGTGCTGAGTGCGCGTGAGCTGTGAAATATAAAACACACAGGAAAGGGCTCTCTGTGCTGAGGTGCGGTGGTGATGGTCATTGTTAACCCTTGACCAGGCAAAGATCCCCAGGGGGTTAAACAGCATGGTAAGGTCTGCACGGCAGTTGTGTACTTCACTTGAGTACGAGGTGAATCATCTTATGGGGATGGTCACCCTAGTGGAGATTGTCACCATACTGGAAGGGATCCAACAGTCGCTATTAAACTGAGGAAAGTTTTGAGAAAACTCGACATGCTTATGGTATTCTATACTTATCATGTCTCCCTCAGATGAACGGATCAGAGCCGTCTCGACTTGCTAGGCTTCTAGGTAAGCGGCAACTATCTTTCGTGAACAAAACTGCTTCCATGAGTCTTTACGCATGAACAGTGGAGGTTGACCAATGGAGATTGTAACGATTTAACTTGCCCCCAATCTAAGGGGGTGTTCCACCTTGGGGGAAGTCCGTGTTAAGGTATATGTCCGTGTTAAGATAGCCTATATAATAGTGGCATTCTTGCAAGACCGCTTCTTATAACAAAAGCAACCACAACACTCACTAGATGGTATTCATGGAATACATACTAACTAATTTTGAGTTGGTGCGAGCCAACTCTTGTTTTTTTTAAGGTTTTTTTTCCTTTGATCCAATATGGGTGCCAGACCATGTGCCCGATGACGTCATATTTATCAAACCATATTTCCCATGGGTAGTTGATTAATTAGTTAAATTTTGTATTGATCGGTTAAGCGGTTTCTCCTACGAAGATTTAAAAATATTTTTCCCTTGGATCCAATATGGCTGCCAGACGACGTGACGCATGATGGTCATTTTTATGAAAAGCTTGTTCAAATTTCAAGTCAATCGCTAGAAAATTGACAATTTTAGAAATTTGGCCGATGTTGACCTCAAAAATAATTGGTGGTTGAATTCAGTGAACCGATCTGAAAATCCTGTTCACATTTCAAGTCAATTGGATCAAAATTGAGGATTTTAGAAAATTGACCGAAGCTGACCATTTGCACACAGACAGACAGCAGCCCCCGCAGGTCAGTTATTTCGATAAGTATGTGTTTATAGTCAGGGTCCCGTCCTTCTGTCTAATGAGAATTTCGTGTGTGCGCTACGAGTTACTTTTATAGTCAGGTTTTTTTATATCTTTTAATCTTCATCCTTCGTTTTTGCACCATTGCCATCCATCGCCCATGTGCAGCGTGTCACGTACAGGGTGAGGTTCCCTCCGCCAATCAATGGCGGCCACGAGTCGCCCGACAACCCCTTGTCCAATCCGGAGGCGAGTACCTCAGAGCGTTTCCCTCGACCCGCGGGGGAGGGGAAGGAAAAGAGGAGTGTGGCGAGCCATAGAGAAGGTTGGCCCCGTCGTAAAAGAGAGGAAGCCTCATCTTGCCTACTGGCGTTCTCGTCTCGTCCGTTCCCGTGCTGACTGGCGTCCGTGGCATTGTTCCTGGTCCCTGGAGCTTGGTGCTGCGTCGTTGGCGGTGGGTTTGAGTCCCACCACCGGACAAGCTCGACCAGACCGCACGAGGTGGACAGGTGCAAGAATAGGCACCTGCCCTTAGCTCGCTTTTCCCTCCCGAGCTGAAGGGCCGAAATAAAGGCCGTGGCCATCATTTCTTTGGGTGTGTGTGTGTGTGTGTGTGTGTGTGTGTGTGTGTGTGTGTGTGTGTGTGTGTGTGTGTGTGTGTGTGTGTGTGTGTGTGTGTGGCGCCACTCTGTTAAGTAGAAACTGTCTAAGTGCCGTGTTCATTGTACATTACATTTCTTTATTCTGATAACTCTGCTCTTTGTGTGCTCCCCTACCCGATTATTGGTTATAAATAAACCCACGTGTTAAATGTACCAGCTCGTTTTCTGTGCTTTCTCCCATTGGTCCAGCACGGTGCATATTGAGAATTAGTGAGGCCGTTTGGGCCGGTAAGTTGTCATTGGGTCCAGCGCGGCTTTGGTAACTACCGCTCGGTTACGCTGGATCAGAGTCGGTGAAAGCGACTCGGTTTGGACAAAGTCGGCCGAGGGTGTGATTTCCCCGGTAATTTGATGACGTGGGTACTGAGGTACAGTATTTTGAAATTTGGCTATTAACCATACCCCACGCCGTCAGAGAATTGGCGACCACGGTATTTAAATGACCCGTGACCTTTCGGACTTATCCGAGAGTCACGACCTAAATTCCGGGTGTTCGGTGGGAGACGACTCCACTGCTCCACCTGGTGGTCGTTTATCGCCACCGAACCCCGGCCGACAACACTGACTATCACATAGTCATGTAACACGTGCTAAAGTTTAAATTGCCTCCGCTGAACGGTTTTTGACGTACGGTCTCAACAAAATGCAGACACATTCAATTACGAGGGAAAAGAACAAAGAAAGAAAACCCAAACGGAGAAATCACAATAAACACAAGGAATCAACAACCACAACCGTTCATCGGGTCGAGCTCTGAAAATACTAACGGGGGTGTATTTTCTAGCTCGGCTTGTCGGACATTTTTTTTTCCTCCTCGCTTTTTCAGTGTCGAATATTTTTGGGCAGAATCCGATTCCGTGAGATTTTAAGCTGAAAGCGATGCTCTGTTAATACGTGTTTTGGGTGCGAGATATAAACGATGGAGAGAAGTGATAAATTTTAAATGGTTGAAGAAGAATCCGATGTGGTTCAAACGACGTTTCGTGAATTCGTGACACATAGAAAGAAGAAAGTTTGTGAGTAAAGGGGACGGAAGGGTTGTGCAGGTTTCTGGTTTCTCAACTTCTTTGTGACTTGTAAATAGGACTGAAGTCGGTGGTACAGGTGGTGCTGGTGTGCACAGAATGCACTTCTCTGTTTGTCTTGTTTTAAAAAAAATAATTTTGACATTGTGCGGCTCGTTGGTCTAGGGGTATGATTCTCGCTTTGGGTGCGAGAGGTCCCGGGTTCAAATCCCGGACGAGCCCTTTTCATATCATCCTCAGTGGTGTTTCTTTTTCGTGTCCGCTGTGAGATCAGTGGTTCGATCCCTGGGGCTGAATCACACCAAGGACTTTTAAAATGGTCCAAGCTGCTTCGTTGCTTCATATTCCACATTTAAAAGGACAAAACAGGCAGAAAACCATCGGTGGTTATGATTGCGCAAGTTGTGATGGGCCAAAAAACCTCCTGCGGCAACGGAGCTCATCTTCCTGTGCGTTCAACGATACTTTTTGTTTTAATATCCTGATGTCCCTCCTCCCCCACCACACTCTTCCCACACACCTTCCCCACCCCTCCCTCTTCCCACACACCTTCCCCACCCCCTCCCTCTTCACACCCTCCTTCCTCTTCCCACACACCCTCCCTCCCTCTTCCCACACACCCCCCTCCCTCTTCCCCCACCCTCCCTCTTCCCAATCCCACCCTCCCCTCCCTCTTCCCATACACGCACCCCTCCCTCTTCCCACACACCCACCCCCTCCCTCTTCCCACACACCCTCCCCACCCCTCCCTCTTCCCAATCTCACCCTCTCCCTCCCTCTTCCCACACACCCTCCCCTCCCTCTTCCCACACACCCTCCCCTCCCTCTTCCCACACACCCTCCCCTCCCTCTTCCCACACATCCTCCCCTCCCTCTTTCCACACACCCTCCCCTCCCTCTTTCCACACATCCTCCCCTCCCTCTTCCCACACACCCTCCCCTCCCTCTTCCCACACACCCTCCCCTCCCTCTTCCCACACATCCTCCCCTCCCTCTTCCCACACACCCTCCCCTCCCTCTTCCCACACACCCTCCCCTCCCTCTTCCCACACACCCTCCCCTCCCTCTTCCCACACACCCTCCCCTCCCTCTTCCCACACACCCTCCCCTCCCTCTTCCCACACACCCTCCCCTCCCTCTTTCCCACACATCCTCCCCTCCCTCTTCCCACACACCCTCCCCTCCCTCTTCCCACACACCCTCCCCTCCCTCTTCCCACACATCCTCCCCTCCCTCTTCCCACACACCCTCCCTCCCTCTTCCCACACACCCTCCCCTCCCTCTTCCCACACACCCTCCCCTCCCTCTTCCCACACACCCTCCCCTCCCTCTTCCCACACACCCTCCCCTCCCTCTTCCCACACACCCTCCCCTCCCTCTTCCCACACACCCTCCCCTCCCTCTTCCCACACACCCTCCCCTCCCTCTTCCCACACACCCTCCCCTCCCTCTTCCCACACACCCTCCCCTCCCTCTTCCCACACACCCTCCCCTCCCTCTTCCTACGCACCCCCCCCTCTCTCTTCCCACACCCCCTCCCCTCCCTCTTCCCACCCACCCTCCCCTCCCTCTTCCCACACACCCTCCCCTCCCTCTTCCCACACACCCTCCCCTCCCTCTTCCTCTTCCCCATCCCACCCTTCCCCTCCATCCTCCCACCTCAGATTCTTCCCACACATCCTCCCCTCCCTCTTCCCACACATCCTCCCCTCCCTCTTCCCACACATCCTCCTCCTCCCTCTTCCCACACACCCTCCCCGTTCCCCTTCCTCTTCCCAATCCCACCCTTCCCCTCCATCCTCCCACCTCAGATTCTTCCCACACATCCTCCCCTCCCTCTTCCCACACATCCTCCCCTCCCTCTTCCCACACACCCTCCCCTCCCTCTTCCCACACATCCTCCCCTCCCTCTTCCCACACATCCTCCTCCTCCCTCTTCCCACACACCCTCCCCCGTTCCCCTTCCTCTTCCCAATCCCACCCTTCCCCTCCATCCTCCCACCTCAGATTCTTCACACACAATCCCAGTGAAAAATGCTCTCATCATTGCACCACCGAATCTCACCTGATATCCTGTATAATTATATAATTTTATATACATATACAGTTGGACTGTCCTTATTTTATTTTTTTCGGAAATTTCAAGGGGCTAACCTGAATTTCGGTTGATATTTATGTGAAAAGAAAAATATAAAAAAATATGAACCTGAAAAAAAAATATTTTAGGGGTTGCTTCCGTCCATCGAAATTTGAATAAAAAGAAATTCATTTTATATTTTTATTTTATTTAATCTTATGCCAAAATGACATTGACATGTAACGTATGATGTTTTCTGGTGCATTAGAATCTGAAATACTGCAGAAAAATATTGTTCAACTTGGAAAAATTTTCCCAGTCCGTCTCAGTGAAACTTGAAACGTCTAAAAAAAAAATCAAGATTTTATGTATTTTTCGCGTTTTTCGAACTCCGCAGTTTTCAGACGGAGTCTTTGAACAGACGGGACAAGAGCTACAGTTCACTTGTTCAAAGTTGAGTTCTTACAGTCCAGGAATCGTTTTCGGTGATCAGTTACCGCTTGTAATAGGTACTGCTTTTGCTCCTCATCGTACGTAATAAGACTGGTGGTGGTGGTCGTATGGCAGCTTAGCTGCCGGGGTAGTTATCATTTCTTGAAGGTGACTGTGTCGCTGATGCAGTGCCCCTCTACCAGTACACACACTGGAACTGGTACTCATTTCACCGACCTCGGAAGGATGACGGGCTGAGTCAACCCCCTGGTGTATTAATTCAGCGGCCGACGGGGCTTGGACTCAGGACCCTAGGATCTCAAGCCGCCACCCGAACCACTGAGCCAACACCAAGCTGTAATAGTGTAATAAGACTGTTGTACTCAGTCGCCAGGGCTACACCACGCTCTGCACAGTCATTCACAACTTTCAGCTTGCTGACGATAGTACGGCTCTGTACAAAACTATCTTCAGTTTCCCATTGATCCGGGTCTTTGTGCAGAAAGTCAGAGTTCAAATGTCAGGACATCAAAAAAAACTTCTGCTTCTAGGAGATGCGAAATCTTCCAGTTTTCGGCGCATGATATCTTTCTGGTGAACAACAGCTCTTTTCGGTGCTTCATCATCGTCATCGTCTTGTTCTTTTAGAGTTTGAGATATTTTTCTTTTTGTCTCAATTGACACGTTTCGGTCAAATAGACATAATGGTATCAGTTCTACCGATAAATACCACAGCTGTTCCAGAAACTTTTTCACCGTTGCCTTAGATATATCAACGTTCACTTCGGAATATTTATCCATTCGCTTTAACAATGTCAGGTCTGAATTCAGGATATATTCTGAAACGACAGAATAGTTATCATTAGTTCACGAAAAGCAATTTCGCTAAATGCCTGAATGACCGGATACCAGACCTGAAATTGACGGCAATCAGTCAGTCACTGACTGACGGACTCAGTGATTCAATGGAGTAATGAGCAGACAATACAACAGATCTAAACAATAAATATCTCATACGTACAACAAACCATGTCAGTACAAGAACAAAAGACATAATTTCATGTTGAAAATGGAAAATTTCCCAATTTTTGAGCCACGTTTCGGGACATATGTGACACTTCTTGGGGATCAAAAACATTTTTTCCGTGTTATTCACGTTCGAACCAACCAGTAAGCACGCAAAAATTTCATGAAAAATATCTCTGACATAGAAATACAAAAAAACATTAAAATGCACATTTTTTTTACAATTTTTGACAGCTGGTATTTTCGGGTTCCCGAGACCCTAGGCAATTTTTTTTCGGGTTCATATTTTTTTTTCCCATAAATATCAACCAAAATTCGGGTTAGCCCCTTGAAATTTCCGTAAAAAATAAAATAAGGACATCTAATATACATGGTGAGTCAGAAGTAGCACCCTATTTCTGATAGTTGATTGTTTGTTTGCCGTTTGTATTACAGTGTACAAGAAGGTAGAAATAAATGAATGACGTGTTTATCCAACCATTTATTCAAGAAAAGATTATTACGGAACTGTACCAAGCTGTTTTACTTGTGATTTTCAAAGTGCCCTCCCTCGTGATCGATGCACAATTTCAGCCGAGCAGGCACAGAGCGGCACACACGTCTGCAGAGTTCGATATCAATTTCCTCAAACTTTGCAGGGATATGAGCCTTCAATTCCTGAATGGTACAAGGCTTTTCACGATAAACAAGGTCTTTCATGAGCCCCCAAAGAAAGAATTCTGGAGGTGTAAGGTCTGGGGAGCGTGCCGGCCACTCGATCAGACTGCGGCGGCCGATCCACTTTCTGGGAAAGTTTTCATCAAGCCACTGATGAACATAACGAACATAACGCGAGACTAATAAAAGCAACAATTACAACAATAAAGGTCTTTAACAGGCTTATCTAACGGACAGGCGCCAACACACTCTGACACACACTCGGACAAAATAAACCCAATGAAAAGAAAAAGGTCTTCTGCAGCCAGGGTGGGAGGGAGTTGAGGTCACAGTTTAGGGTACCTGAGCATTATGGGGAAAGGGATGCTCCGTGGTGCGGCACCCGACAAAGGTTGTGTTGTTTGGTCCACAGCCGCACGTGTGGAGATCGTGTCCGTGAAGGAGCTCGAGTGGAGAAGAGTGGAGTCCAAGGAGGGGATCAGCAGTAGCAGTACCAGACAGAGGCTTGGTTGGGGTCCTTCGCATCCACCAACTCCGACTTATCCCTTTCAAAAACCAACCGCGACCTTTCAAATCCAACGCCAACCTTCCCTCGCATCCAACTCTTCACAATTCCAACGACAACTCGGAGGTCTGTGCTTTATACAGCCTGTAGCTCGGGGAGGAGCCATGGTGAAACCAACGTCATTGTCCGTCCCGATTGGACCGGGGCTTCAGGTGGTCCGCCTTCCTGGGCTGGGTTTTGGCCAGACACTGGTAAGGACCGCCCACACTGCCTTGTCTGGGT
This sequence comes from Eptatretus burgeri, assembly GCF_056783735.1. Taxonomy (NCBI): domain Eukaryota; kingdom Metazoa; phylum Chordata; class Myxini; order Myxiniformes; family Myxinidae; genus Eptatretus; species Eptatretus burgeri. The sequence continues at coordinate 27,305,983 of NC_140977.1, forward strand.
TTGGGAAAGTGAATGGTGGCACAGCTACTACAACGAACCTCGGGATTCTGCCTCAGAAAACGAGATAGCGGGTAGACGGTGGAAGCGCTTGTCCAGCCCAAAGTGCCCGTCGGGATTTGGGCTCAGGAGACGAGACGAGGGTAGCAAGGGAGATGAAGGTACCGTGGATCAAATAAAAGGGGAAATAAAATAAAAGGGGAAAAAATTATTTATTAATCCTAACTATAGCCCATCGCAACACACTCCCTCATCTTCCCACTAGACAAAAGGTAGGGACCGAACTACACGTATATTAATAAAATAACTCACTCGGGACAACTGTATGTTGTATGCATACGGTTCCGAGAACCGTAAAAATATCATATGTGTGAACCTTTTGTTCCTCATTGACACGTGTAAAGTTTCGCTTCAATTTGTTCAGCCACTTCAGAGAAAATTTTTGAAGGTTTTAAAAAAAAACAATAATATGGCTGTCAAATCACATGACTGATGACGTCATGAATTTTTTTTTTCTGTGGACCATTTTATCCCGACTTGACCCTCAAAATTTTTCTTACTAATCGGATGTGGTGTTCTACATATGCAGTGATGACGTCATAACAAGAGCACCTATGGCATCATTAAAAAAAATCAAACTCATTTCCCATGAGGAGTACTTGCTCTGTGCCAAGTTTCAAGTTTTTCACTTAGTGTGGTTTCAGAGATACAAAGGTCCAAAGTTTTTCCAATATGGCTGTCACACCACGTGACCTACGGCATCATAATTATCATTAAAACATTCTACATGGGCAGTCGCCGCAATGGTGGAAATTTTGTCTCAATCTGACGAGTGGTTGTGGAGAAAAACACAAAATTTCTGTGCGGACAAACAAACAGAGACAGACAAACAAACAAATGGACTCAAATGCAATACCCTCTCCTTTCGCGAGGGTAATCATGCTGGCTGCCAGACCATGTGTCTGATCAGGTTGAAATTTCAGACATATATTCCCCATCACTACGAGATCAGAATTTTGAAGTTTCACGTCGATTGATGCAGCAGTTCAAGCGAGAATTAAAAAATATATTTTCCTTAAATCCAATATGGCTGCCAAACCATCTGACCTATCAATTATTCATGAACACCCTGGTATCCCCAATGCTAAGGGAACATGTATGAAGTTGTCCCTCAATCTGTTCAGCTTTCTGGAGATGATTTTTTTTTTAAAGGTTTCAGAGTAAATCCAAGAGCTGCCAAACCATGTGACCTATGACATCATAGGTGGGAACTTTTTGTTCATCATGTGTTCATACCTGTAAAGTTTCTCCTCGATCTCTTCAGCCATTTTGGAGGTTTGTTTTTTTTAAATATTAATATGGCTGCCGAACCACGTGACTGATGATGTCATATTTTTTTTTTCTATTGACCAATATTGAGGAAGGTACCTATGACATTTAAAAAATCACACTGATTCCCCATGGGGTGTACGTGTGACAGTTGCCAAGTTGTTGTTCGTCTTTCAGCTGCTCCCGTTAGGGGTCGCCACAGCGGATCATCCGTTATGATCCGCATACTGACTTGGCACAGGTTTTACGCCGGATGCCCTTCCTGACGCAACCCTGGTTGCCTCTTACGACACAGGGATAAGGATTGGGTTTCACCATGATTCCGGGCTGCCCTACACCCTCTCATAGCGCAGCCCAGTGCAGGGCTCCCGTCATCAAGCGATCCTCCAACCCAAGCCTCCGAGTAGCCGGATTACAGGCGCACGCCACTACGCCCGGTTTGACAGTTGCCAAGCTATAATTTTTTTGCCACAGAGTGGTTTTGGAGATAGAGGTCCAACATTTCTCCTTTTTTCCACCATGGCTGCCACTCCACATGACCTATAACGTCATAAATTACCATTTAATCATTTTACATGAGTCGTCGCAACAATGGTGAAAATTTCGCATCAATCTGACAAGCGGTTCCAGAGGAAATGAAATAACCCAGAGAAAAGGGAATAAGAAAATGCAGACATGTACGTATGCACGTACGGGACCGATCGCTTCACCACGCTAATGGAGTTTACCCAGGCAAAGAATGGGTATCTCAGCTAGTATATCGATGTTTAACCACCACGCAACGTACACATCAGAAGAAGAAGACATTCATAAAGGTTGGTGAAAAATACATTTTTTTTTTTGAAACCATCCCATTGTGGTAGAAAGAAGCAAAATTAATTTTCAACAGATATTTTTACTTATTTAATTCCAGTGATTGAGAGAAAGTGACTTTTAAAGGATTATGGTTTCCTACATACCTCCACATGATCTGCAAAAAGGTGAGATTTCTCATGATGCGATGAAATTTTACAATGTTTTCAGAGTTTTGTTCAAATTCAAGAACAGTATTTTGATTTCTTCTCAAATGTGCAATGGCAGTGTGTTGGAGAAATGTTTACTTATACTAACTTGCTTAATTTGTAACGTGTTGACTTGCTTGAATTAGGAGGGGATGTGCAAGCACATTCCAAACTGTTTGTGTACATGTCGTTGTACCCTGCGCACGTGAGTCCAAAAGCGGGGTTAAGCAATTGCTTCATGTCCGTCTGATCAGCCATTCAAACTCCCACGATATTTCTTGGACAAACACATTTCAACGTTGGCCTCCAAAGCCAGCCGTGGACTGGGCATCTCCATCGTACAAATTCCTTCTTTGGCACATCTGAACTCCTATCCATCCACAAAGCTTTCATCCACAGCTTGATGGAGTACTGCTCTCCCCTCTGGGCTGGCTCCTCTGCCTCACATCTTGCTCAGCTTGACGCTGTGGAAACTAAGGCCTTCAACTTCATTGGAATCGCCCGTGATGAAGCTGAGTCTCTGGGTCTATCACTTCCCCGGCGCAGACAGGTCAGTGTTCTCTCTGTCTTCAACCACCTCCTTTCTGATCTTGCACCACCTGCTCTTTCTGCTCCCTTTCCCACCCCCCCCCCCCAGGTTGCTGCAGGGCTCACACAGTCCACCATTACCATCTTCTGGTAAAACTACCGAAAGCCAGGATTACTGCTCTCCTCCACTCATTTGTTCCTCTTTTTCCCCCCCCATCTTTGGAATCAACTTCCGCATCCTCTTCAATCTCATTCTTCCCTCCAGGTCTTCAAGATAGCTGTTCACCGCCATCTCAGATCGTCCCCAATCCAAAACCATGATCTTTTCCACCCTTGTTAACCCCACAAAAATTCCTCCTCATTTACCAGTTTTTTTTCCTCTTGGAGTTTCCTTCTCCATGCATGCGAGTTTTGCGTCCTGTTTTTGCCTGCTACGCCGTGATCCACAATTCCACGACTCTCCACTGTTGTTGTTGTTGTTCGACTTTCGGCTACTCCCGTTAGGGAGCCTCGATCCAAGGTCCAAGAAAGATCGCCACAGCGGATCATCCATTATGATCCGCATACTGATTTGGCATAGTTTTTACGCCGGATGCCCTTCCTGACGCAACCCTAGTCGCCTCTTACGACACAGGGATAAGGATTGGGTTTCGCCATGATTCCGGGCTGCCCTACACCCTCTCATAGCGTGGCCCAGTGCAGAGCACCCGTCCTCAAGTGATCCTCCAACCCAAGCCTCCGAGTAGCCGATTTACAGGCGCACGCCACTACACCCGGTCTCCACGACCCTCGACTATATATACAAAAAAACTTTTATTATGCAGAGGCCCATCACTTCTCTCAAGTACTTTTCCAAGTATTTCCGGCTTCTTTTTCAAGCTTTGTTTGCCATTTTAACTCGGTCCTTATCTCACACGCACGATATATGTTAACGTGCTTGATTGACTGCTGTTTCTTGGGGTTTCTGCACATGCACACCGAACATTCTGTGGTGTATTATGTCGTTTTGAAAGTCCTGTACTAGTAATAGGCGTTCACAACCATCGACTGTGTTGTGAAATGTCAGCAGAGGTCATTGTGCGAATGGGATGAGAAAGGACTCCGATGAAAGTTCCGCTCAACACAGAATTCAGATAATATTTTCGTGCTCATTATGTTCTATGTTGTCCATTGTGTCACAGCGGCAGCAGTTGGGCCACACTACTGACACGCCACGTATGATAGAAGTGAGAGATGGTGCAAGCCTAATTTTCTCGAGCTTGAGCTGAAAAAAAATTCAAACAAATGTAGCCCAACTTTGTGTTTCTTGCCGGAAAATCGTTTACTGGGAATTCCAAAATTCGGCATTTCTGCCTTTTCCTGGTTTTTTTTTTTGGTTCAAGCTCAGATAATTTGGGCTGGAACTGTCTCTAGTGGTAAATGTAGATGTGCTTGTACAGTTATGGTTAGGGTTGGGTTAGGGTTGGTTAGTGGCAAATGCAGATGTGTTTGTGCTTGTGCAGTGTGCTCCGTGTACCTTTCCCAACACTAAGGAGAGACTCATCGACTTGTATTTTATGGTCTTCAGAGATCCTTTTGTCCTGTTCGGTCCTGATCCGTTTAGTGTACTAGTACTAGCTCTTCCACGAGACTCGACTGTGTGTATGAAAAAGTTTGATTCGAGACTTCTGACTTTTTTTTCGGTTCGGGCTGGGAATTTTATCTTGCTCGAAGCATCTCAAATGGAAAGTGTAGAAGTGCTTGTGCAGTGTGCTCTGTGCACCTCGTTTCCCAACACTCCAGTAAAGACTCAACTTGTATTTTATGGCCTACAAAGCCATCCCACAACCAAGTTGACTCAATAAATGTGTGCAATGGTAAAAGTTAGCCAGTTCGCTTCATAAAAAAGTTGCCTGATGATTGGATGGAAAATGCACTAAATGTCTGGTTTTTATTTTAAACGAATTTTAAAATCCTTATTTTACTTCAATTGAAGAATGTATTTGAACACCAGAGCAGGGCAATGTGTTCAATTAACTTCAGTTACCTCTGCCACCAAAGGTGGGCGGAAGTTGTGTTTGCACCGGTCTGTCTGTCTGTGAACAGGACATCTCAAAAAGTTGTGGATGGATTTGGTGGACAGGTTGAGTGTGTGACAAGGACGAAATAATTTGATTCTTTCGGATAATATCCGGATACTCGAATGTTTAAAGTGATTCTTCACCATCGAGAGATATGAGGCCAAAACCGAGATATAGCACAATATCTCAAAAAGTTATGGAAGGATTCTGCAGAAACTTTGTGGACAGGTTGTTTGTGTGACGAGGACAAATTGATTCAATTTTAGTGAAGATCCGGATCCGACCACTCGAATTTTAAAAAGTAATTCTTCACCATTGAGAACTCGGGCTAAAAATGATATATAGCTTGGTCTCAAAAAGTTGTGGATGGATTCGGACGAAACTTGGTGGACATGTTGGGTGTGTGACAAGAACAAGCCGATTAAATTTTAGTCCAGGTCCGAATCGAGATCCAGCCTATCAGTCGGATACAAAACATAAACTAATCAGCCTGGTGAAGGTATGCACTCTTCCGAGTGCCTGTTGAGTTCTCTCTACCACCAACTTTTTCCATGTTTCATCACATTACGAAAAGATATTCTTCTCCCATAGCTGGCCAAGGTAATAATCCTATACACCTCAGGTTGAGATGCACTTTAAGCGAACCATCAGCTTGTTTGGCATCACAACAGCCAATCTGTATGTTAAATGAAACAAGCCAAGTGTAGATTTTATTTATGCTCTCAGAAATAAAATGTATTGGTCATATTGTTAGTGCTTATGGCATAAGGCCCAGTAAGTTTAAGACTGAAGTCATCTATCCCTCTCTTACTCCCACGAATATTACCAAACTCAAAGCATCCCTCAGGATGTTGAAGTATTGTTTTAATTTTTTCTGAATCTGAGCAGCATTACTGAACCTCTCCACAGACTTCGACATAAATGTGTTGAGTAGCAGTTGTCATCCCAATGTAGTCAGGCCTTTGACAAGATAAAACGTTTGTATTCATCTAAAGTAGGGGTTCCCAAACCTGGGGTCATGACCCAAACTTGAAACCCTCCCTTCAAAATCAAGCTTTTTGAAGAGTGTTTTTCGTGTCGAAAAGCGTTTTCTCCGACAATTTTTATCATGGGTACCGGTTCCATTTGAGTCATGAATCATTTCAAATTTTGGGTCATGAACAAAAAGTTTGGGAACTACTGACTGAAGTGTTGGCATTCTGTACTGTGATACTGAAAAACCATTTCTCAGTTGATGCTTTATCTTACAGCAACAAAACAATGATATTCTCCAGCCTGTATCCTATGCATGGTGAACTGTCAGCTTTGGAGGGTAACTTTTCAACGATTGAAAAGGAAGCTCTTGTACCATTTTGATGTTTTTGTTTTTTTTGGACCCGTACTCTTGAACAGAGCATTGGAACTGCCAAAGCAGTTTTTCCTTGGCTATTTGGCACAATCTTGGACGGGTCGCCACTCCGACCTTTTCTTGGAGCACAGCTGTGCCACTGATGCTGTGCTCCTCTACCAGTACAGCGGTACTCATTTTGCCGACCGCAGGAGGATGACAGGCTGAGTCAACACCACAAGGCTCAAACGTTTTTATGTAACGCAGATGCATCAATATCTTGAACATCAACATTGAGCTCATTACTGACCACCAACCAAGACTGTCTTCAATGAAATTAAGGGAATTAACCCCCAAGCCTTGTGCACACATTCAGTGTTGAGCAGACTGAGTATTCTATACAGTATCTTCCAGGCAGTGAAAATTTGTGCCGATGCTTCAAAAAGGTTTCCAGTGATGTACCTGCACCATAAAATATTTGTCAAAGAGTATGTTTGACTGATAATGCTCCCATCGCTTCCACACAAATTGAATTGTGGATCCTTCCCCATCTATGGTCAAACCAGGTTATCAGTGGCGTATGTATGATCAACTGTATCCTACAAGTTCCAAGAGGAAGTGAGACCAGATCTTGCTCATAAAGACGAGCTGTCCTTGCATTCTGGTTGCTTGCTGTGGGGAAACAGTTATCCAAAGGTCGGAATAATAAAAATGATTTATTCAATTCCACGTATTACAATATGTCAAATTTCACGTAAATTTAATTGTGAAGGAAAGTTAAAGAGAGAAAAAAATTGATCATTTAAAAAGATAAATACCATAATGTTAAAATTAGAAAATAACAGAAAAAAATCAGTTTTTTTTTAAAAAAAAATCAGTTTTTAAATATCCCAAGAGCAGCCAAAGATTATACAACTTGCAGAAGCAATTGTTGGGAATCAAGTTCACTATAAATCGGCAGCCGATTCAGTCCACCACAGGAGTTCCATTTCGAAAGAGACTTTTTCCTTGATCTCCTGAGGGGTGATCAGACAAACCAGCTGCCACTGCCTCGCAGTATACCTAGGATCCTCCGTGAACACCTCTGGGACCGGAATGGCATCCACTTGCAGACCAAGTTGAAACTCTATAAAGCCGGTCATCCCATCACTGCTCTATGCGCGCGAGACTTCATCATCTGAAGAAACGACCATTTATCTCAACTGTCCCAATACAATAAGATGGCAAGATGGTCCCTGATACAGAGGTTCGACAACAGGCAAGGATACCAAGTGTTTGTGCCATAGTCATGAAAGCACAAACAAGACGGTCATGTAGAGCGCCGACCAAAGAAGATAGTCTACAGAGAGCTGGTGAAAGGCAAGCGATGCGAGATGTACAAAGACTGCTCAAAGTCCACATTGAAGCTCTGCAACATCGATGTTAATAACTGGGAACGGGTAGCTCAATATTTAAAGTCGTGGTGCAAGTTAAGTCAGTGGAGCATCAGGTTTTGAATCTCGTATCAATGATAAATCCAAGCGGCGCATTGAAAGTCTCGTCAAGATCTCATCACTTGCCCCAAACCCTGAGTTCACCTGTGCACAATGTGGAAGGTTTTATGCAAGAATTGGGCTTAGTTGCCATTCACGGGCACATCAAAAACCACGAGATGCAAATTACGGCTGACATAACACAATTACTGGAGATAACATTGTTGTTGACTACTTCTGAAATGAAATGCCACCAAGATTCCTAGCATTAAATGGCAAGACCATATTACTTCACCAACAGTCAATAAACAAGTTGATCTGTACGGAAACATTTGAAGGTACCAAAGGCAAGAGCTGAGACCAGTCACACAGGAGGGGGTCTGGAGGTTGGCTTCCAAGCTTCATTATAACAGAGAGAAACAGGGCAGACCCCAAACACAATGCAAATTCAAAACGTATTGCTCTGCAACGGGCAGATTACAAATGAATAACTTCCGTTTTACAAGAGGACCTTCCAGAACCACAATGTTGTCCGAGACTTCTAAACAATGACAATTTTTCTCAGCTAATGGTACATCTTTTATTTATGATTAGAGTGGTTTGGAGAAGTATCATGGTCACATGGCACAAGATATTTCAAAATCAAGAGTACTCTTTGGATGTCCATCGGTCAAGGAGGAGGGGTGGAGGTGTAAACCCAACCCCCCGAAATCTGTCCTGCTCTTCACAGCGAAGCCACAAATGTTGCTCCCAGCTCCCACCAATGGATCACGCGACCAAGGAAGACTCATTCTCTCTTCCACTTGATCAATGTGCCTTTCTTCTACAATCTACATGCACACGCGCAAGTACACACAGATGCATTAACAAGTTTTGACTGTTCACAATATAACTCAATGGAACCAAATATTAGGCCTCAGATTGAAAACTTGTGATCACAGTCACTCGTTGGAGACACAAATGATAAGTAAGTAATGTAAGCAAATGTAAGCGGTGGGTGGGTGTAGCATGTAAGGCATGAAATTGCAGGTCGAGTCGATTCTCCGTCACGACCAAAGAGATTCCGTGCCAAAATGTTAATTTGTTGTCGCCTGCCTCAGCCCGAAACTGCCCTCAAAGAAAGGGCCAAACAGACAGGGAAGGACAAAGCTCCAAGCATGCAACGACTCAGACCTTTTACCTTTCATCATTGGCCAACGAATCACACGTCGTGAGAAAATACAAACCAGCTTACCTCTCCAGTTGGTGATGAAATTTCCTAGGACAAAGAATAAATTGACGATTAGTATTATTATTTAATATGCAGCTTATAGCTGCTTGTTACATCATTGCTGTAAGCGCGGTTGTACCACCGATGCAGTGTCCATTTCCAGTAAGCTGGTACTCATTTCGCCGACCTCGGAAGGATGGCTGGCTGAGTCAACCCACCTGATGTTATTTAACGGGAAATAGGGGGCTTGAACTCAAGACTCTAAGGTCTTAAGCCAGCCACCTTAACCGTTAAGCCAGCATCAGGCTTAATTGAAGATTTGGGGAGGGGGTGGAAAGCAACTGTCAAAACAATGTTTTTTTAAAGCACGTTCTGCTTTGCTGACCAAACACAGAAAAGAAAGGGCGTCTGCTTGTGAAGATTTATTTTTCCTCAAAATGTAATTCAAGGAACTGCAGTACTTTCTTGGTTTAAGATTTGGCAATTGAACATGTTTTTGGCAAAGTCACTCCATTCAAATAAATTTCCCTTCATATTCGAACATCGGCTTCCCATCAAGTCATTTGCATTGACCGATCACATCACAACCTTCCACAATGTTTCGGTGCGGTGAAACAGTGCCTTGCACTCTCAGGCCCTGACAATCTCTACATTTTCTTCATTTCCTCTCTGTTGGGTGTTGTGCAGCATAAAATTGTTCGGATAGTGCAGCTGCTGTTCCTGCAAATCATTGTCGAAAGAACAGTCAATGCTAATTCAATATTGCTCGGCAATGGACGGATAGTAGACTGATAATGTCATCCACTTTACTCACAGGTTTACGGGAGGACCGAACAGAACCACATTTTCCTAAAACTCGACCAATGAGAACTTCTCAACTAATCATGTGCGTTTTATCGCAGTGGGCGTGGGCCTGTTTTGGTACAAGTCATGGTCACATGGCACAAAATATTATGAACTCAAGCTTACCGTTCAGTGTCCATTGGTAGAGAAGGGGGTGGGGGATGGGGGTGAATCTTAACCCTCACCCACCCGGATCCACCCCTGCTCTTCACATCAAAGCTGCAAATGTTGCTCCCAGATTAAGGGCAACCAAAACCTGTGGATAAAGTGATGAAGAAAAAGAATCATCCTCGACTTGCATGCACAAATACACAGAGACGCATTAACAAAAGTTGACTGTTCACAATGGAACACAAACCAAATACTAGGCCTCAGATTGAAAATTTGATCATGCAGTCACTCATTGGAGACACAAATGATAAGTAAGTAATGTAAGCAAATGTAAGCGGTGGGTGGGTGTAGCATGTAAGGCACAAAATTGTGGTTCGAGTCGAATCTCCATCATGACCAAAGAGATTCCGTGCCAAAATGTAAAACTGTCGTCACCTGCTTCAGCCCAAAACTGCCCTCAAAGAAAGGGTCAAACAGACAGGGAAAGACAAGCCTCCAAGCATGCAACGACTCAGACCTTTTACCTTTAATCATTAGCCAAAGACTCGCACGTCGTGAGAAAAGAAAAACCAGCTTACCTCTCAAGTTGGTGATGAAATTTCCTAGGGGAAAAAAATAAATAAATAATGGAACGTGAGGAAAGCAATTATCAAAACAATGGCTTTTAAAGAACATTCTGGTTACCTGGCCTCCCATCAAAAGTGCACCTACTTTGGAACATCAATCGTTTTTGCATGGTCATCACTTGTTCTAACGTTAGATTGTGAGATTTCTATTTTGTTCTGGCATCGAGTGTGCCCGAGACACACGATAACTTGTCTTTAAAAGACCAATATATCAGTTTAGCCCTATCTCTCAATGGTGAAGAATCTCTTAAAAAAATTATCATATCCGGATCCAGATTCGGATCTTCACCAAAATCGAATCAGTTTGTCGTCACACACCCAACATGCCCACCAAATTTCATCTGGATCCATCCACAACTTTTTGAGATATTCTGCACACAAACAAGCAAACAAATGAAATTGCTCGTTGAGCAAGGAATTGCCGGAATAACTTTATCATATCTCCATGATCTCTGAAAAAACAAAAACCTGGAAATCAATTTGGTTCTTACAAGTCGATAGCACTTAGTTTGGTCATGATCATAATTTGGAAGTCAATCGGACTTGAAATGGCGCTTTTATCGCAATTTGAAAGTTTTGACCCGACCCCCCTGACATTCAACCCTCGACCGCTAAGGTTGTTGGTGTGACACCCCCAATGAAACATATGGTTGGATGCAGTATTGGAAGATGCACATTTTGGATTTGGTTTGAAGTCGATACGACCATTTTAGCGGACGTTATTGTGAAAATAAGAATGTCGTTTTTTCGGTGACCTTGACCTTTGACCGAGATTCACCAAAAACTACAAGTGTCTAAGTTAGACCATGGCCGACGTCTCTACCCAGTTTGGTAATGATCGCTGAAACAGTGTGGCTGCTGCAGGGTAAACAAACACACAAACAGACAGACAGAGACACAGAATGACACACACAACCGACCAACATAATTGCCCAAATCCGAAGGATTCCGGCAATTAACAAGAAGACGTCGTGAAGAGCACGACACTTGCAAAATCCAGCAAAGAAGTTTGAACTCATAAATAATTGGTGGTTGAATTCAATGACCAAATATCCAAATCCTCTTCAAATTTCATGTCAATCGGATGAAAATAATTTTTTTTAGAAATTCGCCTTATGTTGACAGTTTGGTCAATGTTGACCTCAAAAATAATTCGCTGGTTTAATTCAATGACCTGAAATATAAATCCTCTTCAAATTTCAAGTCAATGTGATGAAAATTGAAGATTTTAGAAATACCACCTTCGTTGTTGACCTTTGGCCTACATTGACCTTTTGACCTCAAAAACAATAGGCTTCCAGCTTATAACAAACTACCATGTGGTAAAGTTTCATGAAGATCGGTTTCGAATTGTGACCCACAGGTGATAGACAAACAAAATAACAAAAATTAATTGACCAATATACAGGGTGGAGTATTTATATCTGACAGTTTTATTATCCTTACAACTTTTTGTTTCTAAACCAAATAATAATAAAAAATTAGATCCAACAAAGGCACATACTTCAAGTTTTTAAAATCAATTTTGATTCTTTATTTCTTAAAAATTACATCAGAAAAATGGGCCCCTTTCAAATTCGTGCATTAATGACAGCGGATCATCATGTTGTTCATTACCGCAAACAATGTCTCTTGATCAATAGAGCGGATGGTTGCAGTGATGTTTGCCTTCAATTCATCGATGGTGTTGGATGTTCCTTATAAAAACTTTTCCCCTTCAGAAAACCCCATAGGAAGAAATCTGGTGGAGTTAAATCTGCCAAATCAAAGTATGTCTCATCTGTCATGATGACCTTTGGGAAATTGGCATGCTCATTACATTAAAAAAAAAATTTAAGTTAAAAAAAAAATGCTCATTGCATTTAAATTGCTCCATCATTAAAAACTTTCAAGTATTATCTGTAAAACAAAGAAAACAATAATTAGTTATGCCAAGACTGCTTCCAGCAAGAAAGATTGCAAATGTGTCAGATATAAATGCCTCACCCTGTACTTGAAAAATCTTTGATTTTGTCAGTAAAAGAGACAGAGAGGGGTGAAAACAAAGTCTCCTTCACCTTCGGTGGTGGAGGTAATAAATACTTTTCCATCAATATCACAAAATATGATGTCACAAACACTCGTGAGGTAAACAAAGATAACCGCCATGCTGACGTTACATCCAGGTAGGGAGCAGCTTCGTACGGGTCGAAACGCAATCATAATTGTATTGAGGAACTTATGAAACCTCCCACCCACCTTAGGATACCCGCTGGGACCCGAAAACATTCCAGATTTGGCAGGGCTTGCCCCAAAACTGAGGGAGTACTTTGGGGACGGACGGACAGACAGACCGACACAACTGCTTTGTAACATTATTTATATATATATATATATATATATATATTGCAAATTCAAACCGCAATAAAAACAAAAAAATAGGATCAATGATACGGTTTGCAACATGTGAAAGAACCTCAGTTTTTTGTGCCTCATTATTTACCAGCATCAGTACTTTTTGGAACGGTGCTCGAACATGTTTAACATCTTCAATGCTTGCGCTGGGCCAGACTGTCTCCTTCCTCTGTTGGACACCACCAATATCCTTAAACTTTTTGTGCCACTCAGGAATCGATTTCTCCCGGAGGTGGCTGCCTTCCATGGGTCATCCTGAAGCTCCGTTGAACCTGTGTTGCTAAGTTGGTCTCCATAAACCAAACACTACACTACACTGTGGGGACACCATTTGCAGCAAATGTGATGTAACCTGTTACAGGAGATACCTACAAATGAAGGGCTTTTTGGGGGGGGAGGGGGGGGGGAGATGCAATAAAACCGAAAATGTTGTTTCACATGCAGTAAATAATGACACACCCATCCCTGTGCCTGTATCTAAAATTATCAAATATTTTGGCTCTTTGACATTCTACCCTGCCTAACCTGTCCTAAATGTCTTATTTTAGCATTTTCCTGGGCTTGCGGCTCAAGTTTTGGCTTCAAACGCTGCCGTTTTAACCAGCACAGCTTACCTCTGAACTTCAGGATGAGAGTTCATGGAGGAGTCACTTTGTCCACCTGGCCAAGCAGCAGCCAATGGTGAGTGGGAAGGGCACGATGCTTCATGGGGCCAAGGCAACAAAGGTGGGTGTGCATGTGGAAGTGGCGTGGGAACTCAGAATCAGCTTAGGGAAGAGCTGCGAACTTCGCCCGTGTTGCTGCGCCTGAGCCACACCTGATTCAGCATGAGCCACGCCACAGCGGCCATTGTTTTTGTGGGCACATGCCAGGAATGGATTTACATCATTGATTGTTATTGCATATTATGTTTCCCATCCCTGATGTGCCATCATTTTCATATTAAATATACCTGGCCTTGGGGGAGAATTCCAGTTGGCATGGTTCTCCTCTTAACGTGATTAAGGGAAGACTCGCTGAGGGATGATAGCCACGGTGAGTCAACACCACACACCCGGATGTTGCAAGTCAGGCTCGCTCGGCCTCATTGGCATAGCGCTGGGTTGATTCAGACTTGCAATCCATATGGTATTGTGGCTTTTGACGCATGATCCAGCAGGAAAGACCCCGAAGCGATGGGCCATATCAAGACTCGACAGATTTGGACCAAGCAACTGGGACGACCAAAACAACATATATGGAGTTCGATTTTTGCATTTTAACAAATTAAATCGATGAAACCCTGCAACATTTACCTCGCTGCACTCATCATATTCTGATAAAGTGTTGGAACTGAAATAGTGCTGCCATCAAGTAACAAGAGGAAATAAACAAGGAGACAAAAACATAAAATATCATAGCTCCCGTGGTTTTAGTAATTTTGCTGTACGGAGTTAAAGGGCTAGCCCAAATTTACAAGATTTGTGTATGCACGACTGACTAGAGTGGTCATGTGACATGGAAGAACATTTGTGACAGGTGATATGGCCATGGTTAAACAAAATTGGACTATGCATGTTCAAGAAATGGTTGGGGACATGCTTAAGTAACAAAATTGCCAGTCGGCCATCTTAGATGTGATCTCGGTTAAAAACAAATGACGTGCATATGTAAGCCATCATTCATCACCTGTGTGCTAAGTTTGAACAACATCGGTAAATGCACATCCGAAAAATGGTCGGGGACGCGTTCAACATTAATTTTTTACAACTAAAATGGCCACCAGTCGGCCATCTTTGACCGAATCGCGAAACAAACCGATGTGCATATGTACAACATCACGTATTGTCTTAGTGCCAGGTTTTAACAGAATGGGTCCATACATGTCCGAGATATGGCTGCGTACGGACGAGACCTAATCCATATGCCGCCGTTTCAGACCAAGTCAAAACGGGGGCTAAAAATAATTCCACAATAGTGCTTGTGCAAGAAGTAGATCTCTCCTTAAAAACTGACATTTTCTCCACAAACATGCAGAAGCAGTGACAAAACTAAACATTTATTGTCGTGGAATTGTTGCGCTACTCGAAGGAAAAAAATATATATATATATAATTGCCGGCAATGTCACTTTAGCTTCTGCATTCCGTTCATGCATGTTGCGGCAAGTGCTGCTCGCTTTCTTGCGCTTATGCCAAGCCTGTCTGACGTTAGAGCTATTTTCCCCATAACATCTACTTTATGCTTTTTTATTCTCTCTGGTGAAGTCCATTCGCTATCGCTGTCCAGATTACTCTCACTGTTCCTACCAATCAGCTCACATGTGGCTTCCATTCTCTTCACTTCTTCAATACTCTTGAATCTTCTTGTCTCTTCACCCACCTTTTTTCCATTCTTCTGCTATCTCTCTTTTTTTTGTGTGACATCGATCCCTATATAGCTATCCCTTTCTGTGACTTGTCCATTTGCTGTTGTAGATGAGCGTAATCAGTTTCCCAATCTTTTATTCCAGAGTGCATCATCACCTCTCTAACATTCTCTTTGCATATATTGAGCGGCTCTTCTAATCTTTGTTTGAAAAGCATCTCTCGCTCCTTGAAACTTTTGGTATCTCGCCGGTCTTCTCTGTTACTTGTTCGCTCCAGTTCTTTCCATGCATCATATAGTTCACGCACTTTCTTTTCTATCTTCGCCGTTAGGATTATTATTTTGCAGCTTTCTCGTTCTGTACCTTTCTGTTTTTCAGAAAATTTACCATAAATTACACCTACACCGAAGTGGTACTTCCAGACCTCTCTCAGTTCACTTACAGTCCGTTTGATAGCTGTTTTAATCGCAACTTTCTGAACATGATGCCATTCTAGAATCCTACGGAGCACTGCTTTTGTTTTCGGTAGCTTAGAGTACGAAAATCCGTCGATTGAATTTTCTACTAGATAAAAGTTCCTGGGCTTATTAGGTGTACTTTCAGCACTAGTGCTTGGTGTAGGTGGCGGCTTGTCAACTTGCTTTTTTTCAATAATTCGTTCAGACCGTTTAGCTGGATTGCGCAGATTTGCTGGAGCACAAGAGTTTGTTCTATGCGGTCTTTGCAGTTTATGCAGGGGAGTTTCGCTCTTTGATCTGGAACCTTTTGGACGACCGGGCTTCTTGGTATCCATATTGTAGGTGCACAATCACAGTGAAGCTCCTAAGGTACTTTGGTCAGTCTGAAAATAGAGAGAGAACAGGGAATATTGTGTCATGAAACAGTTTCAAGTGGCTGTAAACATTCTATTGTCTGAATACAGATGAAAAGGGTTTTGTGAAAGATTCGTTCAAACCCCTGTGGAAAGAAACATCAGTTAATGGATCCAGTAAACGATTTTCCAAGTTCAGAAACGAACTCTGTATCGTCGAAAACATATTTAGACATATCAGAAGCCTATGGGTAAAGCGTCACCCACCGTGTACCTCAAAATGGCTGAATTTTGGCCGCCATATTGGTTTTCTGAAACACATTGTTGTGAACAGAAATGAATTCAGCACCCTCGAAAATCCTACAAAAGTCTCATTACAAGCCATATCTGCACACAATTTATGGCCCACATACCGAAATCGAAAATCTTTGGCCACCATATTGGAAAAAATGGCCGCCAGCAGCCATTTTTGGGAGGAAAATTCTGAAACTTGTGTGGTGTTGTTTTTGACCATAATTGACTCCTATGACAAGTAGCCAACTTGGATATTTCGAAAAAGTTGTTTGTTTGAAATGCCCTAGGCTACAGTCCACATTTCATCAAAGTTTATACACAAGCAACAATGATGTTTTGGAAAAATACGAGTAACAAATAAATCATAAAACTTTTCAAAGCACTCTTTGCACACAACTTTAACCCGGGTTATTTAGTTTTGTGTATACAAAGCGGTCAGTTGCCTATACACCGCCCAAATAAAAGGTACGAGTCAGAAGAACACGTCACATGCTAGGAACAAGATCGCTCCTCGGGCAGGTACTCCGGCGGTATTAAATAATTCTGGCTGAGATTGCAATGCGTCCGATCAAGTTGAAATTAACACCATATATTTCCCATGACCACTAAATCATAACTGTGACGTTTCATGTCGATCGATGACGCGGTTCAAGAGAAGGAATTTTGTTTTTTGACATCATCCTTCAATCCAAAACTTTCTCCATCGAAAATGGCAAATTAAAGTTAAAGCAACAGCTATAAGTAAATAAATTTGGAACAGTAAAAAAATAATTCACGAGCACAGAGGTGCGTTCCATTACCAAGCAGCTTGCAGAGCGCTCGGCAAGCGGCTTAAGCACTCAATCGAAACGGAACGGCTAACTCGGCAAGCGCAAGAAAGCCCCTTGGGAACTGAAGAGACACCTGGCCAGACAATAACATTTTTTTAATAATCAACTCGAGTGCTTACAATTAGTGTGAAAGGCCCGTTAGCTCCAGAGCACACGAATTATAAAAATAAAATAAATGGTTTCGGAAAAATAACGATTCGCTGTCTTACCAAGATGGATCCTAAACGGTGAGCGTGTCGCTCTGAATGTTGGAGGTGGTCGGTTCGAATCCGGGCAGAGTCGGTCCAACGATTAAAGGTGGTACGGGTTGCCTCGCACTAAAAAAAAAATGACATAACATGGATAAACAACTACAGGTTGGTAATCATAGCGTCGACTTGGATGAACCCAATGACCTCCTTGCATCAGAGTTGCATGTGAGGGAGCGCAGCCATGGCGTGGCGCGCGAGCGGAAGTGGCGGTAATTCACTTTGTTCAAACGAACATAATCGCGTTTTACAAGCCAAAGAATATTTACACATTAAGGTTGACACGAAACAAAGTCTTCTTCATACAAATTTCATCGTTTGCAAGTGCGTATGAAACGGTGTAAAAATTATGGGGGGAGACTTAAGGCACACCTGCGCCTTATGACGTCATGGCCGATATAAACCGATCGAGACATTTCCCAAGCGCGAAAGGGATAACAAGGAAATCCAACACAGGTGGAGGACATTCGGCCCATCATGCCTGCGCGAACACCACACCAACCCATCCGCACAAGGTCCAAGAAAGAAAATGCAAAAAAAAGTTTTTAATTAATGAAATAAATTTTTTCTTTTTTTTTTGTAGTTTTTTTGTTTTCGTATATATATATATATATATATATATATATATTCTATATAAAATTATAACATAGAATATGAAGTTTTTGTTTGTTTGTTTGTTTGTTTGTTTGTTTGTTTGTTTGTTTGTCTGTTTGTCTGTTTGTCTGTCTGTTTGCCTGTTTGCCTGTTTGCCTGTTTGCCTGTTTGCCTGTTTGCCTGTTTGCCTGTTTGCCTGCACGCGCTAATCTTCTGAACGGTGAAAGATTGGAGGAAACCTCAGAAACAAAAAATGTCGGGACAGCCCCGGGAGGTTATAGGCAAGGTGGCGAGGCCCCTCAGCCGGGATGGGGGGGAAAGGGGGTGTGTTTTCCCCTCACCAACCCTCTTAGGCTATGACTGCCGTGGGCCCAATACGGAACTGATACTGTGGTCGCGTCAGACCAAAATACAGAATATTAAATTCATTCAAAAAGACCCCTGGCAACGCCAGGTACATTAACCTCGTGAGGGTATGTATGTATGTATAGACGTATATTGTTACGGTTCGAGTAACCATATGCGTTCAAACATACAGCTGACCCAAAGTTTGTTATGGTGTTAAGTATATGTGTAGACAGATTCGCTCGTGTTTCGTGGGAAATCGAAGGGGTGCGTTGCGATGTTTTTTTAGTTAGGGTAATAAATCTTTATATTCCATCCCCCATCACGATCCACTGTCCACCTGCTGTATCCGAAGGCCCGTTTGCCGGGGCAAAATCTTTGTGTTGTGGCTTCTTGATGAGTCCAGACACGCGTGGAGGGGGGGGGGGGGTTCTCCCGGCATGACTGAAACCATGCCCAGAAAGGGCGGACCCATGAGGCCCTGTCTAATCAGGGCGGACAGTGGCGTCGGCTCCACCAAGGCCCCTCCCCGCTGAGAGATCTATAAATTACAAAGCGATCCTCAGCATAGAGTCCTTGGCTGGGAGAAAATTACGGCACCATCCTGAGAGGGTCGAGAGAGAATTCTGTGTGGGTCGGCCGTGTTAGCTGAAGTCTGAGGTTGGAGAGAAACAGCGTTGGAGCAAGACAGTGGTTGGAGTGAGACGGTTGGAGTCGTGGGTTGCCAAAGAAAGAAGGAGGGTCGTGACGCGGAGGGTCTGCCCATGTCTTGCCTCGACAGCCCGTCTGTTGCGCTGGTTTGAGGGCGTCCGATCTTGACCGGGTCTCTCGTGGGTCCTGTCGGCGGCCCTGATCCCCGTCTCGGACTCCGGTCTACTCCACCCGGGCTCCTTCGCGGACACGGTCTCCGCGCGTGTGGCTGTGGGCCAAGCTGCACGACCACTGACAGGTGCCGCACAATGGAGTATTAATTCCCTCCAACGTGCAGGTACCCTAAAAGAACTACGACCTCAGCTCACCTCCCTCTTTGGCTGTGGGGGTCCTTTCCAATACACCTGTGTTTATTTTCGTCTGAGTGAGCGTCCGAGTGTGTGGCGCCGTCTTTAAGTAGAACTGTTTAAGTGTTTGTTCATTGTAAATCTTGCCTGTATATCCCGCGACAAGTCTGCTCTGAGTCCTTTTGTAAGTTGATTGTAAATAAATAATTATTAAAAATGTTCCCAGTTCGTTTTCGTCTTTTCCTTCAGTAGTCCAGCATGGTTCGGATCTGAGTTTTAGCCGGGTATTTATCCCCGATAATCTGTTCATCCCAGCCGATACGTTCTTGGTAGTTCCGCTCGGCTGCATCCGAACTGGAAAGGTAGTTGGTAGTTGGAAGAGTGATCCGGTTCGGGTAAGACGTGGTTCGCCGGTAGACGACACCGCGTGGTTAATTAGGTAAATTGATTCTCGACAAAAAAGACCCTACGCTACGCGGTGGAGGTATTGGCGTTCACGGTCAGTTAAGCGACCCGCCGCCTCACAGAATTATTCATGAGCGACGGCCTGCAATTCCAGGAGTCTGATGGGAGGCGACGTAACTTCCCCCACCTGGCAGTCGTTCTCGCCCGCAACTATATATATATGTGTATAATCCGGACGGACAATTCTGTCGTGACCCTCTCGGACTAACGCCCGGAGCTAGTCACGGGTGGGCCTTTCGGCCTCACCACGATCGTGCCAATCGGCCACCCGCGTGGGATAGGGTTGTTCACCAAACTCGACCTACCTAAGTACCCACGCGGAGGGTAGACCGGGCGATCGCACCTCGCTGCAGGTCGACCCCGGACACGGGCCGCTTAAGCGACCCATTCCGTACTATCGGGATAACCGAGCGGTGTTATCGTCGGCCTCGACGGTTCCGATTAATTATCGGGCGTATTAAGCCCACGACCAACCCTTTACGTGAAGCAAGATGGAGATTCAATTAAAGAAAAGATGAAGCGAAACGGGAAAACAGTTCAACATGATGCACATTTATTCCGCGGCACACGGAGAGCACACATATACAATTAAACAGAATGCACATAAAGCAATTGCAACAAAAGAAACAACAATGCAGATCTACAACCGACTACGTGTACATACGGCAACACTTACACAGTTTTACCTCACCAGACTGGTGCCACACACACACGTTTACACAGAAACAAAAGAAAAGGGCCACCCTCAAAGACAAGTCGGCAGACGGGGCCTGGGGGCCAATATTTGCACGGGACCTGAAAGAGCGGTCAGGTCCGCGAGACCGGGTGGATCCTACCCGTGTCTTTGTGATGAACCGCAAATGTGACAGCGCGGCGGTGCCCCGACTTCGTGCTCCTTCGCGGGTTTCGTTGGCACTTCTTGGAGTGGGGTGGGAATGGGGCCCCCTTTTCGCACTATCTCAGCGCGGGGGAAAAAGGGGGGGGGAATTGTTGATTCTCTGGGGAAAGAGGATAGCTTGCTTGCTTGGGTCCCGTGACGAGTGATTCCACCGCGACCTCGTCGCCGACAGCCGTCTTCGTTGCCTCGGACCGAGCTCCTCGGTCTCTTCCCCAATTCTCCTCAGCCAACTGCAGCAAACCACCTGTCGCCCTCGCCTCCTGACTCCACTCCGCGCTCCAACCCGACTCTGCCCAAAACACTCTCCGCTCTTCCAAGGCCGACTCTCCGCTCTTCCAAGGCCGACTCTGCTCAAACCGACTCTGCTCAAACCGACTCTGCTCAAACCGACCCTGCTCAAACCGACTCGTCCCAAACCGACTCGACCCAAACCGACTTGACCCAAACCGACTCGGCCCAAATTCGCCCCGCGCTCGGTGCTTTATAGGCCGGCAGGAGAATCCATATGCAAATTTCTGGATCAGAACGAGCTCGGGGGTGGAGCCACACTCGCCCATTGGACGGAGAAAAAGGGGTGTGAACCTCCCCTGATCCTAGAATTTGCATATCTCGATTCTACACCGACGCGCCTAGAGGCGGGGCCAAACCGCCCCGCGCTTGCTGATTGGACGGATCAGAAGTGGGCGTGTAGCATTCCTGATCCGAATTCTCCTCAGAAAGGCCGCATTTTGCACTCGCGGCTCGGCGCGCGTCCCGTACGAGCCCAGGACAGCCTGACGCTCGCTGCTCACAAGTGGTGCGGGAATGTCCGCAGAAGGAGAGAGGTGAAGGTGGTGGAGGGTTTATGGTGGTGGTTTATGGCCATGGTGCCGTTTGGAATGGCGGTGATGCGATGTTTGCGGGAGCGAGTTGTGAAGGTAAAGATCGTGGCTGGTGGCGTTGTTGTTGTTGTGAAGCGGCGTTGTGGTTGGTGGTTGTTGTGTGATGGCGGTTGAGACGTGGTTGTTTCAAAATAAAGATAGAACAGAAAAACGACTATCTCAAAGCATCGCAGCCCGAATAAATCACATTTATTCCCTCTAAACAACGGGTTTGGGGCTAACTACACATGTACTTACAGAGATATCTCACCTACGGGACCTGAATGGTGGTTTGCGAATTTCCACAACCGTAACACTATATAATATTTTTTCATTTTCTTCCCCTCAGGGGAGGGCAGGCATGGGCTTGGTTAAAACGCACATCAACCACAAAACCCCCCTTAACAAGACCCCCACCAACAGCACTCCGTACACAATCACCCATCAATACTCAAACTACCAAAAAGCCTTATCAACATCCCCATACCCCTCGATCTCCATAACTTCCAGGTACCTATCTAATTCTAATTTAAACTTATCTACTTTTCTGCTGCCACTACCTTTCCAGGGAGACCATTCCATGCATTAACTACTCTCTGAGTAAAAGTCCCCTCCCTGCCTTACAGTCTTAACTACTCTTCTTTACTCTCAGGCAATGGTCCCTGGTTCTGTCACTGTCTACTCTTGAAAATTCATCTTCACTTATTTTATCTCTACCTTTCATTATCTTAAACATCTCAATCATATCTCCTCGTAACCGCCTCCTTTCTAGTGAATAAAGCCCTGTCTCCTTCAACCGCTCCTCATAGCTCAGTCTCGCTAGGCCAGGGCTCAATCTCGTAGCGCCGCGCTGAACCCTCTCTATAGCATCTATGTCCTTCCTGAGTCGTGGTGACCAAAACTGCACACAACATTCTAAATGTGGCCCTCACTAAATTCCTATACAATGTTAACACCACATCTTTTGATTTATAAATGATACCCCTCCTTATGCAGCCTAAAACCCAACTTGCTTTCCCTATAGCTGCCTGGCACAGTGCTCCCTGCTTACCTCCCGTATCTATTACCACCCCCAGATCCTTATCCTGTATGACATGCTCCAAAATTACCCCTTGCATCCTGTAATCTCTATTTTCATTGTTCGAAATTTTATGTTTATATTATGATGTGTTTAATTTTATGTAGACAGAATGAAACGGATCACAATGATGCCAGAGGTGTTAAAACCGTGCGGAGTATATGTTGTAACTATCATAAACAGCTCGAGAGAAGCAGAAAAAGCAGTGGAACAGCCACAGCCGAAACACCACCCACTGTCACATTGAGAGCTGTGGACACACTACAATGTCACGTCAGGTATGGGAGGATGCGAAGAAGTAGCTCGTCATTACGTCTACTTTTCGCAGGAACTCCAGGGGCCTCCCGTCTGGCCATCCATCAGGCAGATTATTATTGGACCATCTGGCCATCTCCTTCAGATGCCGATCAACCTGCTGCAACCACGAGGCACGTGGTCGGCTCATGGGCCTCCTCCACCCACAAGGCTCCATCGCTGAGAGAATCTGGTGAGCAGGATCAGCGTCAGGAAAACGAGCCACATGTCCATACAGCCACAGCTGACGCTCACGGACTATGCAGGTAACAAATCTCAATTGAGCCTTTCTCAGCAACCACTTGTTAGACACAAAGTCCGACCAGCGATGGCCAAGGATTTACCAAAGAGACCTGGTACCAAAAGAATTGTCTCCATCTCAGATCCCTGGTCAGAATCCAAGTCTCACATCTGCAGAGCAAGAGTGGAAGCAAGGACCTCAAGACTCGGTCTTTCGTCCTCCTGCACAGGTACATTCAGCGCCACACCCCATGATCCAGTGAATGCATGACTCCCCAGCCCCAACCCAGATGTCTATCGACCTCTGGCTCACAACTTGCGGAAACATGAATATCACTGCCAAGGGAAGTGAATCTCTCCGTGACCTCAACATCTTCAACACAAACAGGTACAGACAAGATAGCAGCATCCAAGATGTCAGTGAAAGCCTGGATCTTAGTTTTGATCCAGGAAACCCATAATCCCAGTGGCTCCGACTCCTCGATCAGCAGCTCAAGGGTGATGATTGCAATCAGCATCCATAGTCTCCGCAAAGATGACTGTATCATCTGTGAAATCAAGGTAAGAGATCTTGACATTCCCAAACGATACACCACAGCTTGATCTCTCTGACATCCTCCCCAGAATCCAACACATACAAGCACTGAAAGGTGTGGGGGGCCAGTACACACCCCTGACGAACTCCAGTAACAACTGCAAATAAATTGGAGAAGGAACCACCACCTCTCACAGCACTCTCAGTACCAGAGTATAGTTCAGACATCAGATTGATCAGTCTTGGTGGCACCCCACGAAGTTCGAGAATCCTCCAGAGGGCGTCCCGATTCACTGAATCAAACACTTTGCAGAGATCAACATGGGCTATGAGCAGCCCCTGTTGCGACTCTCATCTACATTTGGTGAGAACCCAGAGAGCAAGGACACAGACAATCGTTGACCTCTTTGGTGTGAAGTCCAACTGCTCTGGGCATTGGTGCTCAAGCAAATGGTGGCGAACCATATCAATAATTATCAGAGCAAAGACCTTGCCTGGCACTGAGAGCAGCATCACCCCTCGGTAGTTGTTGCAGTCCTGGTGATCACCGTTTCCTTTCCAGAGTGGGATGGCAAGGCCCCTCTTCCAGTCAGTTGGGATGATGCCTGTGCTCCAAACACAGCACAGAACTGCATGCAATGATACAATTACAGCATTTCCACCAGCCTTGGGAAGTTCAGCATGGATGCTGCAGATCCCAGGAGCTTTACCCTCTTTCAACCGGTTCATTGCAGCCTGTGTTTCCACAAACAAAGGTGGTTCACAGTTTATTGGAGGGTCAGCAATAGGGATAGTTCCACCCCTGACGTCTAACTCAACAGCTGGTGAGTCAGCTTGGTACAACCGCTCAAAGTAACCGGCCCAGCAGGCCTTCCCTTTGGACTCCTCTGACAAGAGCTCACCAACCTCTGCTCTAAGTGCAGTACACCGAGGAATGGGCTTGTAGGAATGCAATGCATGAATTTCTCTGAAAGCAGGGTGAGAATCACTTCAACACAGTTGATGCTCTACTCCACAGATTCCTTGCACATAGGCCTCCTTCTCTGCCCTCAGCACACATCAAGTTTTATGCCTCAACTCCCGAAACAGCTCAGCTCTGCCGTTAAGTCTGG
Source organism: Eptatretus burgeri (assembly GCF_056783735.1). Classification (NCBI taxonomy): domain Eukaryota; kingdom Metazoa; phylum Chordata; class Myxini; order Myxiniformes; family Myxinidae; genus Eptatretus; species Eptatretus burgeri. The sequence goes on from NC_140977.1 coordinate 27,330,829, forward strand.
CACTACGACACTGGTCAATGGTGTCCAGTGTTCCTTGGGAGACAAAATTCTTCACCTGATAGTGAGTTCCAACACATCCACCAGCAACATCAAGGATGGTATTCTTGAAAGCACTCCACAACTCTTCAGGATTCCCCAAAACACCTCGACCCCCCCCCCAAATCCCCATTCAGCCTGTTCACAAACTCCTCAGTTCCCTCATCCTTGATCTTGCCAACATCCAGCGAGGCTGGGATGGTACCATTCTCCCAGATTTAAGCTGCCACTTCAGAGTTGCTAAAAGAAGCCTGTCGTCAGTGTTGAGGAACTGAGCACTCCGGTAGACCCCACAGTTCTGGATCATCCTCCACTGACCATCAATGAGCACATGGTCAATCTCCTTTGTCACACCGCCAGCGTTGGAATACCAAGTCCAGCGATGAGCCTGTGGGCACTGAAACCATGTACCAGCCACCCTCAGTCTATGACTTCTTGCAAATCAAGGACTTAGTGTTATTCTGGTTTACAGTTCCAGATCCACTGGGACCAACACATGTCTCATAACCATCCCTATCAGTGGCAGTCGATGCATCAAAATCCCCCAAGACGAGAAGAGCATCTCGCCTGGGGCACCATTTATCCCCCACAGACTCAAGCTTGGCATGGAATGTCTCCTTGATGGCAAGATCACTCACCCCAGTCAGAGCAAAAACAGAGACCAGGAAACGACAGTCAAAGAGTGACAAATCCTCAGTCTCGTAATCTGCTCGTTACCTCAATTATCATTGGAGTCAGCTTATTGGACACAGCTGCAGCAACTCCTTGGGCATGGTAACCATCAGAGCGACGAGACCAGAAGGAGGTGTAACTACTCACCAAGACCTCGCCACTATCTGGTCTCTGAACCTCAGAGAGTGCTGTAATACCGATGTTTAAACACTGGAGCTCAGATGATAGCAGCGACAGGTGATCATCCTATCTTATGGATGGGACATTCGAGTCACCCTCTCGAAAGTACCGCCTCAGGTTAACCTGAGGAGACCACCGTCTAGTAGATGTCACCTCAGCACCACCCGAAAACACACCACCGCAATCTGACCCGGGAACGTTATCCCGTGCTTTGCCTCCTATCATCAATGAGTGGGGGTCCCGAAGGCTTTGCCCCAATCCTGTCATCTGGTGAGCTGTCCTGTGAAGAGCAGCTGCACTGGAGGTACTCCCACGGAGTGGGTTTACCGTTTTCTCTCGCGTTTTTTTTTAATGTGTTTTGCGGAATTAAATATTTTCCGGTGACTGGTGTGCAAGTTGTGCCACCAACAATCCTGCAGATAGGTTACTCACTGCAGGATGATGTCCGCAGACACAGTTGGGCATGAGAAATGGATGGCCGTTGGCTCACAAGGAGCTCCTCTGCCCTTTGACAGGTTTAGTTTTTAATCCTGCCAGGTGTCCATATCATTCGCCCTCCTCACCAGGAAACCTGGTAGGAAAGAAAGTTTCATCCCCAACAATCCGACCACAAAACAGTTTAGTACAGGTTTACATGTTACCTGCAGCAAGTCACAGTTCCGATCTGGCCTGACCTGAAAATAGATATATAATGGCGTGAACAATATATTGTTATGGCTGTGGAAATTCGCATTACACCATGAAGGGCCCGTAGGTGAGATATCTCTAAGTACATGTGTAGTTAGCCCCAAATCCGTTGTCTGGAGGGATTTTTATGTGATTCATTCGGGCTGCGACGCTTTGAGATAGCCGTTTTTCTGTTCTATCTTTATTTTGAACCAACCACGTCTCAACCACCAGCACACAACAACCACCTTAACCACCACACCAGCCATCATCACCAACTACAACCACGCTCCAACCCTCAGACAACAACAACAACAACACCAACAGCCACGACCTTTACCTTCACAACTCAATCCCGCAAACATCGCATCACCGTCATTCCCAAACGGCACCATAACCATCAAACCACCACCGATAAACCCTCCACCACTCTCACCTCTCTCCTTCTACGGCCATTCCCGCACCACCTGTGAACACTGAGCGTCGGGCTGTCTTGGGCTCGTTCAGCGATACGCACTGAGCTGCGAGCGCAAATAGCGGCCTTTCCGAGGGAGAATTCGGATCAAGAACGCTACATGCCCACTTCTGATCCGTCCAATTAGCAAGCGTGGAGCGGGTTGGCCCCGCCTCCAGGCGCGTCTGTGTGAAATCGATATATGCAAATTCTAGGATCAGGGGAGGTTCACGCCCACTTCTCCTCCGTCCAATTGGCGAGCGTGGCTCCGCCCCCGAGGTCATCCTGATCCGGATATTTGCATATTGTTTTCTCCTGCCAGCCTATAAAACGGCGAGCGCAAGGCGAATCATGGCAGAGAGTGTGGTAGTAGCAGTGTGTGTCAGCAGGGCAGAGTGAGTCGAGTCATCGGTGTGGCAGCGAGTTGGGTTCTGCAGTCGGCTGAGGAGAGTTGCGGGAAGAGGCAAAGGAGCTCGTGTCCGAGGAGAGAAGGACGGCGGTCGGCGACGAGGTCGCAGTGTGAGATCGCTCGTCGCGGGACCCAAGCCAGCCAGCCATTCTCTTCCCCCAGGGCATCAACAATTCCCCCTTTCCCCGGCACTGAGATAGTGCAAAAAGGGGGCCCCGTTCCCACCCCACTCCAAACGTCGGGCCAACGAAACCCACCAACGAGCACGTAGTTGGGACACAGCCACATCTGCGGCTCGTCCGCCAACGCGTCACGAGGACCTGGGTAGGACCCCCCCCCCCCCGATCTCGCGGACCTGGCCGCTCCTCCAGGTCACGTGCATATATTGGCCTCCAGGCCTGTCTGCCCCCTTGTCTATGAGGGTGGCTTCTTTCCTTTGCTTTTGAGTAAATGTGGGTTGGCACCGTCTGTAAAGTAGAACTGTATAAGTGTTGCCGTGTGTATGCGTATTCGGTAGTAACTCTGCGTCATTGTTTCTTTTGTTTTAACTGCTATATGTGCATTTTGACTGTTTGGCTGTATATGTGTGCTTTCCGTGTGTCGTGTAATAAATGTGCATTGTGTGAACTGTTTTCCCGTTTCGCTTCGTCTTTTCTTAATTGACCCTCCATCCTGCTTCACGTAAAGGGTTCGTAGTGGGCTTAATACGCCCGGTAATTAATCTGAACCGTCCAGGTCGGCGATAACACCGCTCGGTTATCCCGATAGCATGGAACGGGCCGCCCAAGCGGCCCGTGTCCGGAGTCGACCTGCGGCGAGGTGCGATTGCCCGGTCGTCCATTTGCGCACGTACTTAGGTAGATCGAATTTGGCGAGCGACCCTATCCTGCGCGGGTGGGCAATTGGCACGATCGTGGTGAGGTTAACCCCCCACCCGTAACTAGCTCCCGGCGTTGTTCCGAGGGGGTCACGACTGAATTGTCCGTCCGGTGGGCGATGTGCCGCGATTCGAGTCACGTGGCCGTCCGCACGCCGGCGGGCGCGAATTTGCAACAATATAATGTCGTTACCTCTTTCTTTTTCTCTCCCTTTGACATGAAATTTCTTCTTGCATCAATTAATTATCTATGCTCAAAAGCACAAAGGGATGAAGAATGATACCCATCGAATAAAGAAATAAATCGTCATTTTCTGTCTGTCTGTATGTCTGAGTGTCACACCAATCACACCAAAACTACTGGGCCAATTGCCACCAAATTTTGCACATGGACCAAGTTTGACTTTGTGGTGAACATGGGCTGCTTGGTTTCATCTGTTGTCACGGGGGTTCAGGGTTGAAGGTCGATGAAAATTCTCGATGTAAAGGTATACCATGTTGTGCCACCCAGTGGTGGTGGTGGCAGAGGATATTAATAAAAACAGGACTACTGGACCTATAGCTTATCTGGGCCCTGGCCTAATGTTGTCATCCAAATTTGGTCATATTTTGACTGGTGGGTCTGGAGATGAAGATTTTTGAAGAAATTGACTAAGTCTGCCATTTTGAACTATTTGAAGCCATGTGACTGGAATGAGCTTTGCAATCACTGTTACCAGTCAGGAGCAGAAATTTGTGCCAAGTTTCCGCCGGATCGGCCCAGCAGTTTGGCCTGAGAAGTCGAAATAGGAAACGGATGGATGGACAGTGTGCAATGGCAATACCTTATCTGGAATTCCAAGTCAGCTAATAATAATCATATTGTTCCATATTTAGGCAAATTCCTCTTTTGTAAGTTCAAACATCATGAAAAAAAACAACATAAAACATCAAAAGGAATAAGGAAACAGGGTCAACATATGGAAGATCGACCAGACTGAAGGGTCCAGTTTTGCCAATATATATATTGTTGCGGATTCCGCGCCCGCCGGCGTGCGACGGCCACGTAACTCGAATCGCGGCACGTCGCCCACCGGACGGACAATCCAGTCGTGACCCTCTCGGACTAACGCCGGGAACCAGTCACGGGTGGACCTTTCGGTCTCACCGCGATCGAGCCAATCAGCCCCCGCGTGGGATAGGGTTGCTCGCCAAATTCGAACTACCTAAGTACCCACGCGGAGGGTAGACCGGGCGATCGCACCTCGCCGCAGGTCGACTTCGGACACGGGCCACTTAAGCGACCCGTTCCGTACTATCAGAATAACCGAGCGGTGTTATCGTCGACCTCGACGGTTCGATTAATTATCGGGCGTATTCAGCCCACTACCAACCCTTTACGTGAAGCAAGATGGGGATTCAATGGAGGAAAAGACGAAGCGAAGCGGGAGAACAGTTCAACAATAAAGCACATTTATTCGCGACGAACGGAAAGAACACAAATACAATTCCACCAAATGCACACAAAAAAGAAAACACAATTCCATTTACACAAAAAGCAAACATAAAAGTGAAAACACAGTGCAGAGCTAATACCGACTACCGAGCACACGGCAACACTTATACAATTCTACTTCACAGACGGCGCCGACAACACATACCCAAAACCAAGGAAAAGAAATACCCTCAAGAATGAGGCAGGCCTGAGGCCGAGACCGGGTCGGGCCTACCCGTCTGGTGATGAGACGCGGAGCGGCGATGGCCCCGCAACCCGCGGGCCTCGTGGACAGTGCCTGGCAGGGGGTGGGAACGGGGCCCCCTTGGTCGCACTATCTCAGCGCGGGGGGAAACAGGAGGGGGTTGCTGATGCTCGGGGTATAGAGGATCTTTATTATCCCTGGTGTGCGTCTCCACCTCGGCCAGGTCGCGCTGCCGGCCTCCCTCGGGCGTGCAGCTCCTGGCACCGACGCGAGCACCCCCTCGTCCGACTCTCTTCAGCTTCTCCAGCCACTGCAGGCTCCGGGCTCCAGTCTTCCACACTCGTCCCCTCCGTTCCGACTCCTTCTCGTTCTCGACTCCTTCTCGTTCTCGTTCGCGACTCTCTTCTGACTGACGAACACCGTCCTTTTATCCCCCCGTAACTTCGCCTTTGACCCCCTCCTTTTGACCTTTCACCTCGCTCCCCATTGGCCCGAGAAAAAGTGGGCGTGAAGGCTTTTTGATCCACAAATTTGCATATATCGATCGTTCTGGAGGCGGGGCCAAATCGCCCCTCGCTCACCGATTGGACGGCAAAAAGTGGGCGTGTGTCGTTTTTGATCCGTTTTTGAAGCACAAAATCCGTGATTTTGTACACGCTGTTCGACGCGCGTTCTGCATGAGTCCAACACCGGTACCCACAGCGGGGCAAGAACGGTGGCGATGCTACGGTTGTGAGGTGTGCGTGAAGGTCGTGGCGGTTGTGGTGAAGCGGTGGTTGTGGTCGGTGGTTGATGTTGTGGTTGTGATCATGGCGGTTGGTCCAAAATAAAGATAGTAAAAGAAAAACGGCTATCCTGAAGAGTCGCAGCTCGCATAAATGACATGTATTCCCACTAGACAACGGGTTTGGGCCTAACTACACATGCACTTACCGAGATACCTCACCTAAGGGACCTGAATGGTGGTTTGCGAATCTGGTAACCACAACACTACCCCTTCCCTTTTACAGACTCGTCCCGAGTCGTCAAATTTTCGTGTGCCATCATGTGTAGTTTTCCCCTAGTACACTTTACCTACGGATCCCTGAGTGCGACATTCATGGTATTCGTGTCCCCAAAATAAATAACCTGAGGGCTGCGTAACTATCTAAACAAACTCACTCACACGGACGACTTAAATAAAATTGCCGGCGCTAAGACAAACATGCCGGGGGCGCACTCATATGTACAGTACATCTTACCTTAACTTACAAATTTTACACTAAACCATGGCCCAGGATCACTGAACTCTGCAAAAGAAAAGCAGTTAGCAGGGAGCCAGGCTGCCCGCATGCAGTCTCTGGCTCAAACAATGCAGGTGACAGGGAACGTGGCTGGCTGCTCACACGCAGTCCAAGGCCTTCCCTTTTGAACTGAACTCAGTGAACCACAACGGTGCCTGGGCTGCACAACGCAGTCTCCGCGCCAGCTCAAGTGGCACACGCAATGAGCACAACGAATGGATGCATGAACGGTTTGAACTGAATGCAGTGAACCACAACGGTGCATGGGCTGCACAAACGCAGTCTCCGTGCCAGCTCAAGTGGCACACGCAATGAGCACAACGAATGAATGGATGAATGGATGGACGCAAAACACGGTGCACGGGCTGCCACTGCAGGCCCGTGTTGTAGCTGCCAACAGGGCAGTTCTCGCAGCTTGCAAACTGTTGCCTTGCGGATCCTGGCGCACATGGAAATGAACAGGGGGGGGCAAAGCAAAAATTGAACGGGGCTGGTGAACGTGGGCAGTGGGCATGGCATGGCAAAGGTGGCAGGCAAACACAGCCCGCAGAAGAAGGCCGCTGCAGGCAAACTCAGCCGGCAGATGAACTGGCCGGCACAGGCCTTGAAGCAAAACACGGCCAGCCGATGGCACAGGCCTTGCAGCAAAACAATAGCTGCCGATGAAGTTGGCCGGCCTCCGCCTTGAAGCAAAACACGGCCAGCCGATGAAGTTTGCCAGCTCTTGCCGTTCAGTGGAGGTTGGTGGAGGGAGTGTGGTGGTGCTGGCCACTTGGAAGGCGGGCTCGGACCTACCTACCTGTCTCCCTCCCAACCTATCGCCTTTGCCTGTCACTGTACCTACCCACTCCCTTAATTTGTCAAACCCCAATTTAGCCCCAACTTATTTTTTTTTATTTTTACTTTTACTTCCCCACTATAAATCGTCCCCTAACCCCCTTTATCGTCCTTGTTCGGCTAACCTATCCTGTCACCTAGCCTACTCCCAACCCCTACGTTCCCTTCCCGGAGGGGAATAAGGGAGAGCTAACGTCCTGTGTCGAGGCCCAACGAAGCCTCAGAATGGCCTCTCCAGAGTTCGGCGATCTAACCCAAAGTGGGTCCAGCGGCCCACAACGACAGCGAGGGGATGGATGGTGCGGAGGGGTACATCTCCTAATCTACCCTAACCATTTAACCGTTAAACTACCCCGGGGCTTTCAACAAGCGCCTCTCGCTTAAACTATTGGTTCTAACAACCCAGATTCCCGTCGCCTGTGTTGGTGTCCTCACAATTTCGGGCCTCGCCCCCCAATTTTCTCTCCGTGCCCTCACACGGTCTCCTGGCTGGGACACGTGGCTCCCTTAGGCAGGCACGACCCTCTGCCGAATCTCCCGCTATGGCACCCCCGGGCACTACACTGCCTCCGAGCCTACCAGCTCCCTAACACCGGGGAGTGCCCCCCATGGCACCTCCCCTGAAACGCACACGTGGCAGGCCGGCCTCCCGGGCCCCTTTCCGAGGGTCACCCGTGCCCACAACACTGCCCACGCGGCTAATGGCGCCCCGGGCCCCCGCACCAAGCAGGCGCACCCGTGCCCACTACTCTATCCCGGCCCCCCATGGGCCCATGGCCTACCACGGCCGACTAGCCTGGTGCCCGGGGTACCCACTCAGCGATACTCACCTTTCGCAGCCACGCTCCCAAGCCCGTCAACAGGGCTCCTGCACCCCTCCAAATGGGTCTCGAGCCTACTTTCCCACCAACAACAAAACGACCTCCATTTTTACAATTTGACTAACCCAGCTAACTCAATCTACACTGACCCCGGGGTCCCTTGGGCGGGAGTCACTCCTCCCCCCAATCACTCATCGCACCATGCATTCCCCATTCACTCCACACACAGACCCCGCTGGCCTCACTCACTCACCAAGTACTCACCTCACAACTCACCAACAACTCTTCAACACACACACCGCTGAACTCTGCCATCCTTCTAACTACCTCCCCTAACTAACTCGTGCTCCCACGTCGTCCCTTAAACTAGTAGCACGTTCCTTTTAACCTACGTAGCTAAGCTACGTCCCCACTACACATTCATAAGTCTGTCCATGTCTCCAAATAAATCAATAATTTTATTTCCCAACCTAAATCTGGCTACAATCCCTCTAACTCATCCATTCCACGGACTCCATGAGGACTTACCCCTGCCCCATGAAGTCGGTCTAGCTAAGCTAACCCTTCCCCCTAACTAGTTTTCATCCTGTGCCCAGGTAAGGGGGTCTTTCACCCCTTGCCCAGGAATCCTGTACACCCGAAAGTGAGGCTTGCTCCTTTTTTTTTTTCCCATGCGCAGCACCTGCGCGGCAACTCAGAGCTCGCGCACTTTGCACCTGGCCGTGACGTCATGCAGCTGCACGTGTTCCTCGTCCCTCCTTGGACGGGACCATCCGGCAGAGATACCCCTGCTGCCGAATTCCAACCCCACGTGCAGCCATGGCGTCACCGTGCGCATAAAAAAAAAAAAAACACAAGCCCCACGTCTCGAGGGGTTCCCCACGCGAACACATGTGCTTTGCCCGTTGGAGCTTAACACACACGATCGCGTGGAGAACCCGTCCGGTCCAAATCCATTTACCTGCCTAACTTTGTCCGTCCGCGGGATCGGCAAATCCACCGCGTGCGTTTCCGGACCGGGACTTCACTCTCGCAAGCGAGCACGTGGTGGTCTCGTGCGTTGCACAGCACGAACCGCGTGCTCACTGCTGGGTGAACCCGGCACGGTCCTCGAAACAACTACAGCCGCTACTCGGCTTTCTTTCTTCTCATGTCGCCTTCGTCGTCGCCATTCAACCCACGCACACCTGCGTGTTACGACGCACACAGTCCACTCCATCACATTCACACCGGGAGACGCGGCTGCGTGCTCCCGCATGCCAACCGACATCTCCCTCACATACCGCTCTCTCACACACACGGTCTCCCTGGCACACAGCGACCTTGCACACGGCCGTTCACTCACGCGTGCCTCACTACTCACACAAACCATACTACTCACACGTGGTGCTCTATTCACTCGCGCGGGGGCACTCACCCGCGGTGCCTCACCCACACACGCGAGGGCACTCAACCGCTGTGCCTCATCCACACACCGTGCCTCACTCATACACGCGGGGGCACTCACCCGCGGTACCTCACTCATACACACGGCGACACTCACACACGCGGTCTCTTCCACACAACGTCCCTCACTCATACACGCGGGGGCACTCACCCGCGGTTCCTCACTCATACTGGCCGTTTCACTCACACACACGGCCTCTTCCACACACGGTTCCTCATCCACACACGGTGCCTCATCCAAACACGGCGTGCTGGGAAGCACGCACTCCAGCACCATCGCCACCACACCACTCACACACGGGGTCGCTTCCACACACGGGGACGCACTCACGCCTTGCACCACACACACAGGGACAACTACACTGGGGATTCGTATCCCCACAAGGGTCTCCGGGGCCTCTATACCCCCCAAGCTCTCCGTGCACCCGTCCACAGCACTCGTCCCCTCAACCTCGCAAAACACGACCGAACTCACCTGGTCGTGACTCGCCTCAAGGGGCATACTCCCTCCCCTCGTTCCTGGAGGAGGCCATCCCGCTGCTCGCACCGGGTCCCTACACGCTCCGCGAGCTCAACCCCATTGTCCTCCACTACCTCCGTGTGTGCGTGCGCGTCACTTACCCCGTCTTCATCGTGTAGTCTTCCCTCTATCGTTCCCATCTCCCGTGTCTCTGCCAACTCTTCACCCTTTACCTCCCTTGTCTCAACTATTATTTCTGTTGTCGTCACCTCGTGTCTCGTCTCACACGTTTTGGTCTCCCCATTTAATTTTTCCCTTTCGGTCATCGTCACGACCCTCGCCCAACACGTTCCACGAATTATTTTTTCACCCGCCTCCACCGCGGGCCTGTCAGCCGTTGCACCCCCACCCAGCTCGTTTGCTCCCACACGTGGAGTCGCCATTTTTATCTCCCCGGTCACGGCCTTCATGCCCGCCTGCAGGCTTCGGCCCATGTTCTGCGTCTCACCCCGCAGCTTTTTCATTTCTTCTTTCATGTTTGTTTCCATTCCGTTCATTTTTGTATCCATCTTTTCGTTTATTTGTTGTGTATTCGCATCCATCGTCGTTTTCACTTCATTCATTTGCTCGTTCATGTCTTTCATTTCGTTTTTCATTTCATTTGTGTTTGCATCCATTTTTTCGATCATTTTCGCATTCATCTTTTCGTTCATTGCCGCCAGCATGGCGCATAGCTGGGCCATGTTGGATGCACTCAGCTGAGCCGTTTCGGCAAGGGTTGGGGAAGGGTCTTGGTGGAGAGGGGGGGGGGAGGTGTCATACACCGCGGCCGCTGCCGCACCCACCTCGGGCCCTGGGTTCAGTTGGGCGAGTCCGTGTTCCTGCACAATCAACATTTCCTGCTCGGGGATTCCATCCTGGACCATGGACTCTACATTATTACACATATACATTTCTAATACCCCCGGCTCCCGCTCGCCTTGAGACGCCATCTTGCTTCTCGTGAAGGGTTAATTTGCTCGCTCGTAATTTGGAGGGAATCGGGGGTCGCTTCTCTCACCCCTGGACCGATTCCCGTAAATTTAGCCGGAGACAGGAGAGCCCGTTTTCCTGTTCTCCGATACCAGTGCCGCGAGGAGGGCGATGAATTTGTATCCCACTCCTGACACCAGTGTTGCGGATTTCGCGCCCGCCGGCGTGCGACGGCCACGTAACTCGAATCGCGGCACGTCGCCCACCGGACGGACAATCCAGTCGTGACCCTCTCGGACTAACGCCGGGAACCAGTCACGGGTGGACCTTTCGGTCTCACCGCGATCGAGCCAATCAGCCCCCGCGTGGGATAGGGTTGCTCGCCAAATTCGAACTACCTAAGTACCCACGCGGAGGGTAGACCGGGCGATCGCACCTCGCCGCAGGTCGACTTCGGACACGGGCCACTTAAGCGACCCGTACCGTACTATCAGAATAACCGAGCGGTGTTATCGTCGACCTCGACGGTTCGATTAATTATCGGGCGTATTCAGCCCACTACCAACCCTTTACGTGAAGCAAGATGGGGATTCAATGGAGGAAAAGACGAAGCGAAGCGGGAGAACAGTTCAACAATAAAGCACATTTATTCGCGACGAACGGAAAGCACACAAATACAATTCCACCAAATGCACACAAAAAAAAGAAAACACAATTCCATTTACACAAAAAGCAAACATAAAAGTGAAAACGCAGTGCAGAGCTAATACCGACTACCGAGCACACGGCAACACTTATACAATTCTACTTCACAGACGGCGCCGACAACACATACCCAAAACCAAGGAAAAGAAATACCCTCAAGAATGAGGCAGGCCTGAGGCCGAGACCGGGTCGGGCCTACCCGTCTGGTGATGAGACGCGGAGCGGCGATGGCCCCGCAACCCGCGGGCCGCGTGGACAGTGCCTGGCAGGGGGTGGGAACGGGGCCCCCTTGGTCGCACTATCTCAGCGCGGGGGGAAACAGGAGGGGGTTGCTGATGCTCGGGGTATAGAGGATCTTTATTATCCCTGGTGTGCGTCTCCACCTCGGCCAGGTCGCGCTGCCGGCCTCCCTCGGGCGTGCAGCTCCTGGCACCGACGCGAGCACCCCCTCGTCCGACTCTCTTCAGCTTCTCCAGCCACTGCAGGCCGGGCTCCAGTCTTCCACACTCGTCCCCTCCGTTCCGACTCCTTCTCGTTCTCGACTCCTTCTCGTTCTCGTTCGCGACTCTCTTCTGACTGACGAACACCGTCCTTTTATCCCCCCGTAACTTCGCCTTTGACCCCCTCCCTTTGACCTTTCACCTCGCTCCCCATTGGCCCGAGAAAAAGTGGGCGTGAAGGCTTTTTGATCCACAAATTTGCATATATCGATCGTTCTGGAGGCGGGGCCAAATCGCCCCTCGCTCACCGATTGGACGGCAAAAAGTGGGCGTGTGTCGTTTTTGATCCGTTTTTGAAGCACAAAATCCGTGATTTTGTACACGCTGTTCGACGCGCGTTCTGCATGAGTCCAACACCGGTACCCACAGCGGGGCAAGAACGGTGGCGATGCTACGGTTGTGAGGTGTGCGTGAAGGTCGTGGCGGTTGTGGTGAAGCGGTGGTTGTGGTCGGTGGTTGATGTTGTGGTTGTGATCATGGCGGTTGGTCCAAAATAAAGATAGTAAAAGAAAAACGGCTATCCTGAAGAGTCGCAGCTCGCATAAATGACATGTATTCCCACTAGACAACGGGTTTGGGCCTAACTACACGTGCACTTACCGAGATACCTCACCTAAGGGACCTGAATGGTGGTTTGCGAATCTGGTAACCACAACAATATATATATATATATATATATATATATATATATATATATATATATATATATATATATATATATATTGTTGGGATTCGCGCCCGCCGGCGTGCGAGCGGCCACGTAACTCGAATCGCGGAACGTCGCCCACCGGACGGACAATTCCGTCGTGACCCTCTCGGACTAACGCCGGGAACTAGTCACGGGTGGGCCTTTCGGCCTCACCACGATCGTGCCAATCGGCCCCCCGCGTGGGATAGGGTTGTTCGCCAAATTCGACCTACCTAAGTACCCACACGGAGGGTAGACCGGGCGATCGCACCTCGCCGCAGGTCGACTTCGGACACGGGCCACTTCAAGCGACCCGTTCCGTACTATCGGGATAACCGAGCGGTGTTATCGTCAACCTCGACGGTTCCGATTAATTACTGGGCGTATTTAGCCCACGACCAACCCTTTACGTGAAGTAAGATGGAGATTCAATTAAAGAAAAGACGAAGTGAAACGGGAAAAACAGTTCAACATAAGGCACATTTATTCCGTGGCAAACGGAAAGCACACATATACAATTACAACAATTATGCACCAAAAGCAAATGTAAAAGTAACACAACAATTACGCACAAAAAGCAAATGCAACAAAAGAGACACAATGCAGATCCACTACCGACTACGCGAGCACACGGCAACACTTACACAGTTTTACTTTACAGACGGCGCCGACAACACATATACTCCAAAGCAAAAGAAAAAGGGCCACCCTCTACGACAAGGGGGCAGACGGGTCTGGGGCCGAGACCGCGTCGAGCCTACCCGTCTGGTGATGAGCCGCAAAATGGCGGCGGCGCCCTGACTCCGCGCTCCTCCGCGGGCCTCGCTGGCACTGCCTGGAATGGGGTGGGAACAGGGCCCCCCTTTTCGCACTATCTCAGCGCGGGGGGGGGGAAACAGGGGGGGGTTGTTGTTGCTCTGGCTGGGGAAAGAGAACAGCTGGCCTGCCTGGGTCCCGCGACGAGCGACTCCACTGCGCCCTCGACCGCGTTCCGGCTTCTCCTCTCTGCAGCCCCCCGAACAGACCCCGAACCCCGACAGACCGACTCTCCTCCAGACCCGTCTTGACTGCTGCTGCCACACTTCGCCGCCGCCACAACGCGCCCGAGCCCGAAACAGAAACTCACTCCTCCAACTCGAGCCCGAAACAGAAACTCTTCTCCAACTCGAACCCGAAACAGAAACTCTTCTCTAACTCGAGCCCGAAACAGAAACTCTTCTCTCTTTGCCGCCGCCGCTGCCACACCTCTCCAACTCGCCCGAATTCGCCCCGCGCTCGGCGCTTTACAGTCAACAGGAGAAACCATATGCAGATTTTCGGATCAGGATCGGCTCGGGGGCGGAGCCACGCTCGCCCATTGGACGGAGGAAAAGTGGGCGTGAATCATTCCTGATCCTCGAATTTGCATATATCGATTCTACTCCGACGCGCCTGGAGGCGGGGCCAAATCGCCCCGCGCTCGCTGATAGGACGGAACAGAAGTGGGCGTGCATCATTCCTGATCCGACTTCCCCGGAAAGGCTGCTTTTTGCACCCGCTGCTCAGCGCGCGCCCTGTACGAGTCCAGGATCGGTGCCCACAAGCGGTGCGGGAATGGCGGCAGAAGGAGGAGAGGTGAAGGTGGTGGAGGGTTTATTGTGGTGGTCCCTGGCCACGGTGACGCTTGGAATGGCGGTGATGCGATGATTGCGAGAGCGAGTTGTGACGGTAAAGGTCGTGGCTGTTGGCGTTGTTGTTGATGTTGTGAAGCGGCGTTGTGGTTGGTGGTTGTTGTGTGATGGCGGTTGAGACATGGTTGGTTCAAAATAAAGATAGAACAGAACAACGGCTATCTTAAAGGGTCGCAGCCCGAACGAATGACATTTATTCCCTCTAAACAACGGGTTTGGGCTAACTACACATGTACTTACAGAGATACCTCACCTACGGGACCTGAATGGTGGTTTGCAAATTTCCTCAACCACAACAATATATATATATATATATATATATATATATATATATATATATATATATATATATATATATATATATATATATATATATATATATATATATATATATATCTTCTTTCGGCTGCTCTCGTTCGGGGTCGCCACAGCGGATCATCCGTATGATCCGCATAGGGATTTGGCACATGTTTTACGCCGGATGCCCTTCCTGACGTAACCCTGGTCGCTTCTTACAACGCAGGGATATGGTACACCTATTTTAACCGGGGTATACACCGGCCCAGTACACTGGTACTCATTTCGCCGACCTCGGAAGGATGACAGGCTGAGTCAACCCCCTGGTGTATTGATTCAGTGGCCCAACGGGGCTTGAACTCAGGACGTTTTGGATCCCAAGCCGCTGCCCTAACCACTGTGCCAACACCAGGCTATATATATATATCCGCATACTGATTTGGCATACATATATATATATATATATATATATATATATATATATATATATATATATGTATATATATATATATATATATATATATATATATATATATATATATACATATATATATACATATATATATATATATATATATATATATATATATATATATATATATATATATATATATATATATATATATATATACATAATGAGACGACCCGTGAACCCGTTGGGTTCCCGTTGTGACAGCGGTTGATGAAAAAAAAACATCATTTCAAGAAAGAAGAAGATAGCTCCAGCGAACTATACCTCTGAGATTGTTTGCATTGATCAAATTCTCCCGAAGAGTACTTGACTGAATCAGGAATTGATTTTTTAATAATTTTTTTTGTTGCCCGATTTGAACGAAACTTGATACTGCACACCGCAGGAGAATGGTGAGTAAGGTGGCCCTAAAATGTTTGCGCTATTGTGTACCCTTTTGGCTGTATTTTGGGAACATACATACAAGATGAGAGTTTTAGTAATATATAGATAGATGGCACAATGTAGATGTAGAACCTCAAGATAATAATAACACTGCTACTATTCATTTACAATTGCTCTCTCACTGGCTTTGACATGAATACAAATTTTTATTACAGACCCCAGGCAGCAAAAAATGACGTATATCGAGCAAATCGTTTCAAATGGAGCACCTAACCGCCATTAGAACAAGTAAGTTGCATCAGATGTGGAAATAAATGCGAATTGTTCCTCCCACCTTGCCGGCTCAATGACAGAAGACGCGATTTGCATTTTTGCCGCCTCCATCTCTACCCTGTTGAGAATCCCATCCAGGCACGGGCAACTTGATGGCAGTAGTAATAATTATTCTCGCCAAACGAGAGGGTATTGCATCTTGGTCCGTTTGTTACTTGGTGAAATTTTTTTTTTGGCCAAGTATGTTTGTCTGCAGCGTTTGTCTGTTTGTCACACCACTTGTGGCCACAGTTTTCAAGCAATCGTTCTGAAAAATTTTTGTGTGTGCAGGTGAACGGCCAAGGACAGCAACGCTTAATTTTAGCGAAGATCCGAATCCAGAAACGGATCTGAGAACTTTGTAAGTGATTCTTCACTATTGAGAGATGGAGCTTAAATCGATATTGCATGATATCTAAAAAAAGTTGGGGATGAATTCGGTTTAAACTTCGTGGACAGGTTGGGGGTGTGACAAGGACTAATTGATTCGATTTTGGTGAAGATCCGATTCAGATCTGAATTCGAGAATTTTTCAAGTGCTTCCTCACCATTGAGAGATGGTGAGGAGGACAAAATGGTCCTCCAGAGATGGTCCTCCAGAGAGAGGACAAAAACGATATGTATATATATATATATATATATATATATATATATATATATATATATATATATATATATATATATATATATATATATATATAGTTGCGGATTTCGCGCCCGCCGGCGTGCGGACGGCCACGTAACTCGAATCGCGGCACGTCGCCCACTGGACGGACAATCCAGTCGTGACCCTCTCGGACTAACGCCGGGAACCAGTCACGGGTGGACCTTTCGGTCTCACCGCGATCGAGCCAATCAGCCCCCGCGTGGGATAGGGTTGCTCGCCAAATTCGACCTACCTAAGTACCCACGCGGAGGGTACACCGGGCGATCGCACCTCGCCGCAGGTCGACTTCGGACACGGGCCACTTAAGCGACCCGTTCCGTACTATCAGAATAACCGAGCGGTGTTATCGTCGACCTCGACGGTTCGATTAATTATCGGGCGTATTCAGCCCACTACCAACCCTTTACGTGAAGCAAGATGAGGGTTCAATGGGAGAAATGACGAAGCGAAGCGGGAAACAGTTCAACAATAAAGCACATTTATTCGCGACGAACGGAAAGCACACATATTCAATTTCACCAAAAGCACACAGAAAAAACACAATTCCATTTACACAAAAAGCAAATATAAAAGCGAAAACAATGCAGAGCTAATACCGACTACCGAGCACACGGCAACACTTATACAATTCTACCTCACAGACGGCGCCGACAACACATACCCAAAACCAAGGAAAAGAATACCCCCAAGAATGAGGCGGGCCTGAGGCCGAGACCGGGTCGCGCCTACCCGTCTGGTGATGAGACGCGGAGCGGCGATGGCGCCCCAACTCCGCGGACCTCGCGGACAGTGTCTGGCAGGGGGTGGGAAAGGGGCCCCCTTGGTTGCACTATCTCAGCGAGGGGGGAAACAGGAGGGGGTTGCTGATGCTCGGGGTATAGAGGATCTTTATTATGTGCGACGAGCGTCTCCACCTCGGCCAGGTCGCGCTGTCGGCCTCCCTCGGGTGCAGCTTCCTGCACGACGCGAGCACCCCCTCGTCTGGTGTCGCCGCCTTTCCACAGCTCCGTCCCCTCCGTTCCGCACACGACGAGCAGCTCCACCGCCCGCGAAGTCTTGACCCTCTGCTTCCGACTCTCCTACTCTCCGCCTCTCCGCCTCGGGACTCTCCGACTCTGGACTCTTCTTTGGACTCTCCCCTTCTCCGCCTCTCGACTCTCCGACTCTCGACGACTCCGACTCTCTTCACTTCTACTCCTCGTCTGGTGTCTCCTGACTCTGCTCTTCTAGACTCTCCTCTTCTCCTGACTGACGAACACGGTCCTTTTATCCCCCCGTAGCTTCGCCTTTGACCCCCTCCCTTTGACCTTTCACCTCGCTCCCCATTGGCCCGAGAAAAAGTGGGCGTGAAGGCTTTTTGATCCACAAATTTGCATATATCGATCGTCCTGGAGGCGGGGCCAAATCGCCCCTCGCTCACCGATTGGACGGCAAAAAGTGGGCGTGTGTCGTTTTTGATCCGTTTTTGAAGCACAAAATCCGTGATTTTGTACCCGCTGTTCGACGCGCGCCCTGCACGAGTCCAACACCGGTACCCACAGCGGGGCAAGAACGGTGGCGATGCTACGGTTGCGAGGTGTGACGTGAAGGTCGTGGCGGTTGTGGTGAAGCGGCGTTGTGGTTGGTGGTTGATGTTGTGGTTGTGGTGGTAATCATGGCGGTTGGTCCAAAATAAAGATAGTAAAAGAAAAACGGCTATCCTGAAGAGTCGCAGCTCGCATAAATGACATGTATTCCCACTAGACAACGGGTTTGGGCCTAACTACACATGCACTTACCGAGATACCTCACCTAAGGGACCTGAATGGTGGTTTGCGAATTTGGTAACCACAACACACCCCCCTCCCTTTTTACAGACTCGTCCCGAGTCGTCAAATTTTCGTGTGCCATCATGTGTAGTTTTCCCCTAGTACATTTTACCTACGGATCCCTGAGTGCGACATTCATGGTATTCGTGTCCCCAAAATAAATAACCTGAGGGCTGCGTAACTATCTAAACAAACTCACTCACACGGACGACTTAAATAAAATTGCCGGCGCTAAGACAAACATGCCGGGGGCGCACTCATATTTACAGTACATCTTAACCTTAACTTACAAATTTTACACTAAACCATGGCCCAGGATCATTGAACTCTGCAAAAAGAAAGCAGTTAGCAGGGAGCCAGGCTGCCCGCATGCAGTCTCTGACTCAAACAATGCAGGTGACAGGGAACGTGGCTGGCTGCTCACACGCAGTCCAAGGCCTTCCCTTTTGAACTGAACGCAGTGAACCACAACGGTGCATGGGCTGCACAACGCAGTCTCCGTGCCAGCTCAAGTGGCACACGCAATGAGCACAACGAATGGATGCATGAACACAAACACGGTGCACGGGCCGCCACTGCAGGCCCGTGTTGTAGCTGCCAACGGGGCAGTTCTTGCAGCTTGCAAACTGTTGCTTTTATGATCCTGGCGCACATGGAAATGAACAGGGGGGGGGCAAAGCAAAATTGAACGGGGCTGGTGAACATGGGCAGTGGGCATGGCATGGCAAAGGCAGCAGGCAAACACAGCCCGCAGAAGAAGGCCGCTGCAGGCAAACATAGCGGGCAGATGAACTGGCCGGCACAGGCCTTGAAGCAAACACGGCCAGCCGATGGCACAGGCCTTGCAGCAAAACAACAGCTGCCGATGAAGTTGGCCGGCCTCCGCCTTGAAGCAAAACACGGCCAGCCGATGAAGTTGGCCAGCTCTTGCCGTTCAGTGGAGGTTGGTGGAGGGAGTGCGGTGGTGCTGGCCACTTGGAAGGCGGGCTCGGACCTACCTACCTGTCTCCCTCCCAACCTATCGCCTTTGCCTGTCACTGTACATACCCACTCCCTTAATTTGTCAAACCCCAATTTAGCCCCCACTTAATTTTTTATTTTCTTTTTTTACTTCCCCACTGTAAATCGTCCCCTAACCCCCTTTATCGTCCTTGTTCGGCTAACCTATCCTATCACCTAGCCTACTCCCAACCCCTACGTTCCCTTCCCGGAGGGGAACAAGGGAGAGCTAGCGTCCTGTGTCGAGGCCCAACGAAGCCTCAGAGTGGCTTCCCCAGAGTTCGGCGATCTTAACCCAAAGTGGGTCCAGCGGCCCACAACGAGAGCGAGGGGATGGATGGTGCGGAGGGGTACATCTCCTAATCTACCCTATCCATTTAACTGTTAAACTACCCCGGGGCTTTCAACAAGCGCCTCTCGCTTAAACTATTGGTTCTAACAACCCAGATTCCCGTCGCCTGTGTTGGTGTCCTTACAATTTCGGGCCTCGCCCCCCAATTTTCTCTCCGTGCCCTCACACGGTCTCCTGGCTGGGACACGTGGCTCCCTTTGGCAGGCACGACCCTCTGCCGAATCTCCCGCTATGGCACCCCCGGGCACTACACTGCCTCCGAGCCTACCAGCTCCCTAACACCGGGGAGTGCCCCCATGGCACCTCCCCTGAAACGCACACGTGGCAGGCCGGCCTCCCGGGCCCCTTTCCGAGGGTCACCCGTGCCCACAACACTGCCCACGCGGCTAATGGCGCCCCGCACCAAGCAGGCGCACCCGTGCCCACTACTCTATCCCGGCCCCCCATGGGCCCATGGCCTACCGCGGCCGACTAGCCTGGTGCCCGGGGTACCCACTCAGCGATACTCACCTTTCGCAGCCACGCTCCCAAGCCCGTCAACAGGGCTCCTGCACCCCTCCAAATGGGTCTCGAGCCTACTTTCCCACCAACAACAAAACGACCTCCATTTTTCAATTTGACTAACCCCCTAACTCACTTTATACTGACCCCGGGGTCCCTTGGGCGGGAGTCACTCCTCCCCCCAATCACTCATCGCACCATGCATTCCCCATTCACTCCACTCACACAGACCCGCTGGCCTCACTCACTCAACAAGTACTCACCTCATGCTTCCACTTCACTCACCAACTCTTCAACACACACACCGCTGAACTCTGCCATACTCCTAACTACATCCCCTAACTAACTCGTGCTCCCACGTCATCCCTTACACTAGTAGCACGTTCCTTTTAACACTACGTAGCTAAACTACGTCCCCTCTACACATTCACAAGTCTGTCACTGTCTCCTAAATGTCAAAAATAACTTTCCCAACCTAAATCTGGCTAACAATCCCTCCAACTAATCCATTCCACGGACTCCATGAGGACTTACCCCTGCCCCATGAAGTCGGTCTAACTAAGCTAACCCTTCCCCCTAACTAGTTTCCATCCTGTGCCCAGGTCAAGGGGGTCTTCCACCCCTTGTCCAGGAATCCTGTGCACCCGAAAGTGAGGCTTGCTTTTTTTTTTTTTTTTTTTTTTTCATGCGCATCACCAGCGCGGCAACTCGCGCACTTTGCACCTGCCGGTGACGTCATGCAGCTGCACGTGTTCCTCGTCCCTCCTTGGACGGTACCATCCGGCAGAGATACCCCTCCTGCCGGATTCCAACCCCTCGTGCAGCCATGACGTCACCGTGCGCATAAAAAAAAACACAAGCCCCACGTCTCGAGGGGTTCCCCACGCGAACACATGTGCTTTGCCCGTTGGAGCTCAACACACACGATCGCGTGGAGAACCCGTCCGGTCCAAATCCATTTACCTGCCTAAACTTTGTCCGTCCGCGGGATCGGCAAATCCACCGCGTGCGTTTCCGGACCGGGACTTCACTCTCGCAAGCGAGCACGTGGCGGTCTCGTGCGTTGCACAGCACGAACCGCGTGCTCACTGCTGGGTGAACCCGGCACGGTCCCCGAAATAGCTACAGCCGCTACCCGGCTTTCTTTCTTCTCATGTCGCCGTCTCAGTCTCCATTCAACCCACGCACACCTGCGTGTTACGACGCACACAGTCCACTCCATCACATTCACACCGGGAGACGCGGCTGCGTGCTCCCGCATGCCAACCGACATCTCCCTCACATACCGCTCTCTCACACACACGGTCTCCCTTGCACACAGCGACCTTGCACACGGCCGTTCACTCACGCGTGCCTCACTACTCACACAAACCATACTACTCACACACGCGGGGGCACTCAACCGCTGTGCCTCATCCACACACGCGGGGGCACTAACCCGCGGTGCCTCACTCACACTGGCCGTTTCACTCACACACACGGCCTCACTCACACACGGTGCCTCACCCACGCACGGCGTGCTGGGAAGCACGTACTCTGGCACCATCGCCACCACACCACTCACACACGGGGTCGCTTCCACACACGGGGACGCACTCACCCCTTGCACCACACACACAGGGACAACCACACTGGGGATTCGTGTCCCCACAAGGGTCTCCGGGGCCTCTATACCCCCCAAGCTCTCCAAGCACCCGTTCGCAGCACCCGTCCCCTCAACCTCGCAAAGCACGACCGAACTCACCTGGTCATGACTCGCCTCAAGGGGGCATACTCCCTCCCCTCGTTCCTGGAGGAGGCCATCCAGGTGCTCGCACCGGGTCTCTGCACGCTCCGCGAGCTCACCCCCATTATCCTCCACTACCTCTGTGTGTGTGTGTGCGTCACTTACCCCGCCTTCCTCGTGTAGTCTTTCCTCTATTTTTTCTATCTCCCGTGTCTCTGCCAACCCTTCACCCTTTACCTCCCTTGTCTCAACTATTATTTCCTTTGTCACGGCCTTCATGCCCGCCTGCAGGCATCGGCCCATGTTCTGCGTCTCACCCCGGAACTTTTTCATTTCTTCCTTCATGTTTGCTTCCATTTTAGTTTTCATGCGTTTTATTTCGTTTGTGAATGTATCCATTTTTTCGTTCATTTGTTTTGTATTTGCATCCATCCTCGTTGTCATTGCCGCCAGCATGGCGCATAGCTGGGCTATGTCGGGTGCGCTTGAGTGAGCCGTTTCGGCAGGGGTTGGGGAAGGGTCTTGGTGGAGAGGGGGGGGGAGGTGTCATACACCGCGGCCGCTGCCGCACCCACCTCGGGCCCTGGGTTCAGTTGGGCGAGTCCGTGTTCCTGCACAATCAACATTTCCTGCACGGGGATTCCATCCTGGACCATGGACTCTACATTATTACACATATACATTTCTAATACCCCCGGCTCCCGCTCGCCTTGAGACGCCATCTTGCTTCTCGTGAAGGGTTAATTTAACTCGCTCGTAATTTGGAGGGAATCGGGGGTCGCTTCTCTCACCCCTGGACCGATTCCCGTGAATTTAATTGGAGAGCCCGTTTTCCTTTCTCCGATACCAGTGCCGCGAGGAGGGCGATGAATTTGTATCGCACGACCTGACACCAGTGTTGCGGATTTCGCGCCCGCCGGCGTGCGGACGGCCACGTAACTCGAATCGCGGCACGTCGCCCACCGGACGGACAATCCAGTCGTGACCCTCTCGGACTAACGCCGGGAACCAGTCACGGGTGGACCTTTCGGTCTCACCGCGATCGAGCCAATCAGCCCCCGCGTGGGATAGGGTGGCTCGCCAAATTCGACCTACCTAAGTACCCACGCGGAGGGTAGACCGGACGATCGCACCTCGCCGCAGGTCGACTTCGGACACGGGCCACTTAAGCGACCCGTTCCGTACTATCAGAATAACCGAGCGGTGTTATCGTCGACCTCGACGGTTCGATTAATTATCGGGCGTATTCAGCCCACTACCAACCCTTTACGTGAAGCAAGATGAGGGTTCAATGGGAGAAATGACGAAGCGAAGCGGGAAACAGTTCAACAATAAAGCACATTTATTCGCGACGAACGGAAAGCACACATATTCAATTCCACCAAAAGCACACAGAAAAAACACAATTCCATTTACACAAAAAGCAAATATAAAAGCGAAAACAATGCAGAGCTAATACCGACTACCGAGCACACGGCAACACTTATACAATTCTACCTCACAGACGGCGCCGACAACACATACCCAAAACCAAGGAAAAGAATACCCCCAAGAATGAGGCGGGCCTGAGGCCGAGACCGGGTCGCGCCTACCCGTCTGGTGATGAGACGCGGAGCGGCGATGGCGCCCCAACTCCGCGGACCTCGCGGGCAGTGTCTGGCAGGGTGGGAAAGGGGCCCCTTGGTCGCACTATCTCAGCGCGGGGGGGAAACAGGAGGGGGTTGCTGATGCTCGGGGTATAGAGGATCTTTATTATGTGCGACGAGCGTCTCCACCTCGGCCAGGTCGCGCTGTCGGCCTCCCTCGGGTGCAGCTTCCTGCACGACGCGAGCACCCCCTCGTCTGGTGTCGCCGCCTTTCCACAGCTCCGTCCCCTCCGTTCCGCACACGACGAGCAGCTCCACCGCCCGCGAAGTCTTGACCCTCTGCTTCTGACTCTCCTACTCTCCGCCTCTCGACTCTCCGACTCTGGACTCTTCTTTGGACTCTCCCCTTCTCCGCCTCTCGACTCTCCGACTCTCGACGACTCCGACTCTCTTCACTTCTACTCCTCGTCTGGTGTCTCCTGACTGCTCTTCTAGACTCTCCTCTTCTCCTGACTGACGAACACGGTCCTTTTATCCCCCCGTAGCTTCGCCTTTGACCCCCTCCCTTTGACCTTTCACCTCGCTCCCCATTGGCCCGAGAAAAAGTGGGCGTGAAGGCTTTTTGATCCACAAATTTGCATATATCGATCGTCCTGGAGGCGGGGCCAAATCGGCCCTCGCTCACCGATTGGACGGCAAAAAGTGGGCGTGTGTCGTTTTTGATCCGTTTTTGAAGCACAAAATCCGTGATTTTGTACCCGCTGTTCGACGCGCGCCCTGCACGAGTCCAACACCGGTACCCACAGCGGGGCAAGAACGGTGGCGATGCTACGGTTGCGAGGTGTGACGTGAAGGTCGTGGCAGTTGTGGTGAAGCGGCGTTGTGGTTGGTGGTTGATGTTGTGGTTGTGGTGGTAATCATGGCGGTTGGTCCAAAATAAAGATAGTAAAAGAAAAACGGCTATCCTGAAGAGTCGCAGCTCGCATAAATGACATGTATTCCCACTAGACAACGGGTTTGGGCCTAACTACACATGCACTTACCGAGATACCTCACCTAAGGGACCTGAATGGTGGTTTGTGAATTTGGTAACCACAACAATATATATATATATATATAACCACAACAATATATATATATACGATCGCACGCCGAACGGGCCAAAATTCGCAACAATATCATGCTATACATAGTTTTGGCCCCTTCTCTCAATGGTGAATAATCACCTGAAAAATTCTCGAATCTGGATTCGGATTGGAATCTTCCACAAAATTGAATCAATTAGTCCTTTTCACACACCCAACTGGTCCACAAAGCATCTGCAGAATCAATCCATAACCTTTTGAGATACTGTGATGTATGTATATGTATATATATATATATATATATATATATATATATATATATATATATATATATATATATATATATATATATATATATATATATATATATATATATATAGATATATATATATATAGATATATATATATATATATATAGATATATATATATATATATAGATATATATATATATATATATATATATATATATATATATATATATATATATATATATATATATATATATATATATATATATATATATATATATATATATATATATATATAGATATATATATATATATAGATATAGATATATAGATATATAAATATTGATATATATATATAAATATATATATATAGATATATATATAGATATATATATATATATATATATATATATATATATATATATATATATACATATACATACATCACAGTATCTCAAAAGGTTATGGATTGATTCTGCAGATGCTTTGTGGACCAGTTGGGTGTGTGAAAAGGACTAATTGATTCAATTTTGTGGAAGATTCCAATCCGAATCCAGATTCGAGAATTTTTCAGGTGATTATTCACCATTGAGAGAAGGGGCCAAAACTATGTATAGCATGATATTGTTGCGAATTTTGGCCCGTTCGGCGTGCGATCGGCCGCTTGACTCGAATGGCAACCGTGTTGCCGACCAGAACGGACAATTCAGTCGTGACCCCCTGGGAACTACCGCCAGGAGCCAGTCACGGGTGGGGGTTTAACCTCACCACAACTCAGTCCGCATTCTACCCGCGCGAAATAGGGTCCGATCACCGAATGGTCGATTTACCTAAGTACCCACGCGGATAGCGTACCGAGGAGTTGTACCACGCCACAGGTCGACTCCGGACACGAACCGCTTAAGCGGCTCGTTCCGTACTACAGGGATAACCGAGCGGAGTTATCGTCGACCTTGACGGTTCAGATTAGTTACCAGGTGTTTTAAACCCACTGTTAATCCCTTACGTGATGCAAGATGGAGATTCAAACAAAGGAAAGGACGCAGCGAAACAGGGAACAATTGGACCAGCACAATTATTATGGAAGCACGGAAGGCACGTATATTACAGTCAAGCAAGAAAACACAATAAAAGCAAGCAGATGTACAACCGAATATGATTTACACGGCAACACTTATAACAGTTCTACTTTTCAAGTCTGGCGCCACCCACAGACATTTACACGAAACCCCAAAAGAAAAGAAAGTCGCGACTTCCCTTAGCGTGTCGAGTCCTTGGCGACCGTAACTCTGAGTCCCTCTGGCGTGGTCCACTGTGCTCATGCCTCGCGCCTGCACGTGTCGTCCGCCCGACAGGGACGAACGAACAGAACCTCCGACCAGGAGCAATCACCACAACTCTCCACAATTCTCCTCAGAGACAACCGACCGAACCAAGAGCAAGGACTCTCCACCCCTCGACAACCGACCGAACCAACCAAGAGCAAGGACTCTCCACCCCTCGACAACCGACTGAACGAACCAAGAGCAAGGACTCTCCACTCCTCGACAACCGACCGAACCCAACTCGACGCCCACGCCTTTTGTAGGGTAGGGCTCCGCCCTTCACCCCGCCCCATTTCTGGCTCCACCTCCCTTCTGGAAGCTTCCCAAAAAGGGGCATGCCCTCTCGTTTCCCCCTCCCCGCGCCATGCGGGGGATGAGGAAAGTCAGTTTTGGCTCGGGGCAAGGGAATTATTCCCCCAAAATCAGGCCCCCACCCTTTTTCACCTTTCACCTCTGGCTCAAATCGTACCTCCCCCATGCCAAAGCGTGGGTGTTTTGGGCGGGAGATATTCAAGTGGGAGTTTTGGGCGGGAGATGCCCCTTCGCACCCTGGTTGCTGCTGCCACTCTGCTCCCTTCATCCGTCCCGCGGAGATCGTGACCGCATGGTGCTCGTTGAATGGCGAGTGGCGAAGATGTGGTCGCGTAGTTGTGGAAGGTGGTGTCTGTGGTGTAGCGGGCCTGCGGGGGCAGGGCATGATGTGGGGAGCGTGGTGGAGGAGTGGTTGGGTTCGGATCGGCAGCGAGTAACTCAGCGCACCCCCGCGCGGTGCGAGGTCTACGCCGGGCGAGGGTCCCAGAGGATCCCATCCTCGTCGCCAGATGTGGTGTCGTGACAGAGGTGCTCCAAGGCAGACACGAGCGGGGGAACAGTACAACCCTGCTTTATTGCCACGAGCGAGAGCGTGAGCGTACGTTGCCCGTAACTCCACTTTATTGCATACTCGATGCACTCTACAAGCCACACGACCTCCAGGCTCCCCAGGCCACAACGGCTACAGCAACTACGACAACGCCTCAGGCGGCGCGCACTCCTATATCCCGTGCAAGCACGTCACCACTCTAAAACCACTCCTCCACCACGCTCCCCACATCATGCCCTGCCCCCGCAGGCCCGCTATACCACACTCCTCCCTCCTAAAACTATGATCATTAAATGACCATCCTCATAATAAGCAAAGAATACCATGATATAACAGCAGATAAGGTACAAAAACGAAAATAACCCAAAAAGCATAGGCACATCACACCATATAACGTGTCGATGCGAGCGAGTGGAACTGCAATGGACAGGTTCCGAAGACTGAGTCGCACAACGAACCCACAAAAACCCTGACCGCGTTACAGATATCAGGAAGCAAGGCGGGAAGCACAGCATCACTACGCAGCAGAAGCGCCCCCAGGCAGCTCAAGCTTACACGCCCTCCGGCGAGGTCGCGGCGACCTCCCGAGCAAACCTCCCCCGGCACCATCAAACGCCCCCGGCCGACAAGGAGGCACATCTCCCCCAGACAGACCCGAATCAGATAAACATTCCGAGCCCGGAAGCCCATTGTCTGGACTCCGTGGCGCCAGCGCAAACCCGACTGACCTTGGGCGGGGACGCTGAACAGCACCGCCGGCTGGGTGCACCAACAACCCCATAACAAACCCACGCATTACAATCAGCTGAGATTCCAACGTACGCCCAAACGGCATCGGGCGAGAACAGAGAGTTGCGCCCCAGGTGCCAGGCACGTCTGACCTTGCCGAAACCAGAGGTGGGGGTAACGCTGAACAGCGAACCAGCCCCGGCTCTGAGTCGATCTCTGAGACCCACGCATCACTAGTCGGCAGTAATCCTAGCAATCCCATACAAAACCACACATCAAATCCACTCATGTCATAAAGCAACAAGAACATCGTTTGCACAGCTGCAAACTTCCCTTTTCGTACAGCGCGTTCTCCCAATATAATCCCCACACATGACAGAGTAACAAACCGTGGGCTGCCCTCCCAGCTGGAGGCCAATAAAACCTCTTTATTTGCCACGATCGCCCCCAAAGCCTTCATATCACATCGGTCAAATCGAACATCCCATTGACTGATCCCAGCCAAACATATTCTCACACACGAACTGTCGGCATTTATTTCAACAACGTTAAACTGCATCACTTGAGCAATGAAAATCAAATACGCAATGAACAGCAACCCATGAACCACATCACGTGCCCATCTCTCGGTTGTTGTCGCGACGTAGCGATGACCTGCTTGTCGTCGACAGTCGCGATCCGCGAACTTCTTGAACGCGACTGGCTCGCTGCAATTCCCCGCTGAAATCGCTTGAACGACACGGGCGCACATTGCACCATGAGCGCAGCCGAAGAGCGAGAGCTCATCGCGGCTGGCATGGCTCCCGTTGCTCCAGAACCGTACATCATCATCGCAGGAAGCAACGAACGGCCGCTCCCGTTGCATCGTTGTGGCTCCTGCCACCAGAACCTCGCCCTCGCATCTCGAGGGAGGCCCGGGCCCACACGGAGGTACGTGCCCCGAAGGAGGCACAGGTGCACCTGGAGGTACGAACTCCGAAACAGGAACTGCGAGCCCCATCCCTCGCACCACGAACCGCGGGAGCGCAACCCGCTGCCCCTGCTGGGCAACCAAGACGTGTGCCCCGCCAACCACCGGCAGCGCTTCACCGGCATACGTGTGCAATGCGAGGGTAGCACGACCGGACTCGAATCGACACCCGATCAGTGCCCCGATCATCTCGACCTCCACTGGCATTGGTCCTGTCACCGTCGGACCAATTGAAGGCAGGTTTAACATCGGCAGCATCTCCCATTCCGGGTCGCTGGGATCTCCATACCCAGGCTGCAAGATTCGACCCGGGGCGTTAAAGTGTACGCCCTGCACCGAACGCCGTACCGGCAGTAGGTTTCGACCCGGGACGCAAGGGTCGCTTCGCACACCGCCATCCATGCCCGTTATGATGGGCAATGACTCTCGGCACACACACCGTAGACGTCCCCGAGTGCTCAGACCGCCGTCCGATTGACTGCATTGCAACGCTCAGCCACGACCCGCGCCGAAGACCGTGCGCGCGGCCGTGCACACCTGGAACATCGCGCTGACCCCCGGATCATCTGCTGCCCACCGACCATCGAGACCCCGGACATTCCTCAGAGCTTGCGCGACGTCCGACGCCGCGTCTGAGCTGAACTGCATGTCCTCGTTCTTTAGCCGTGACCTCGCAGAAACCATTCTCGAGGTTTGCCAAGCATTAATAAAACGAACTCCGAGCGCGGCCGTCGTCCACTCAATGTGACCGTGGAAATAGCAGCCCAACTGTTCAGAAAACAATTCGAAGTCACCTCCGATGAAGGCGGGCACGCGTCCGTGCGCCGTGCCCCGACCTTGTGCCATGGTTGAGCCGGCCGTGACGGTGAAACGCCTGGCCCCGAAGCCTGTGCGTGCGGTGCGCGAAACCTGCGATGCGCTCCTCGGATGCGCTCCTCCGGGACCCTCGCCCGGCGTAGACCTCGCACCGCGCGGGGTGCGCTGAGTTACTCACTGCTGATCCGAACCCAACCACTCTGCACACGCCGATCCGAACAGACTCGTAGACAGATGTGGTGTCGTGACAGAGGTGCTCCAAGGCAGACACGAGTGGGGGAACAGTACAACCCTGCTTTATTGCCACGTGCGAGAGCGTGAGCGTACGTTGCCCGTAACTCCACTTTATTGCATACTCGATGCACTCTACAAGCCACACGACCTCCAGGCTTCCCAGGCCACAACGGCTACAGCAACTACGACAACGCCTCAGGCGGCGCGCACTCCTATATCCCGTGCAAGCACGTGACCACTCTAAAACCACTCCTCCACCACGCTCCCCACATCATGACCTGCCCCCGCAGGCCCGCTACACCACAGTGTCATGGTGTGAATGGCGTGATCGTTGAGATGTTGGTTGTGGCGATGTTCGTTGTTGTTCTTGCACCAAAATAACGACAGCAAAAGAAAAACGACTACCTGAAGAATCGCAGCCTGAATGGATCACATATATTCCCTCTAAACAACGGGTTTGGGCGAACTACACATTAACTTACCGATATATCTCACCTGCGGACCCTTTATGGTGTAATGCGAATTTCCACAGCCGTAACAATATCTCGAAACGTTGTGGACGACTTGTGACAAGACAAGGTGGAAGAGTTGGTTACGTGACAAGAACAAGCCGATTCGATTTTGGTTAAGGTCCGGATACAGATCCGACTTACCACTGGGATAAAAAATTTAAACTATTCAGCCTGGCAGAGGTATGCGCTCTACCGAGTCCCGCTCCGTTTCGCCAAGTGTCACTCTCTGGGTGATTTTCATTTGTTTGTTTGTTTGGTATGTCTGTTTGTCCACAGAGAACTTTTGTATTTTTCTCCGCAACCGCTTGTCAGATTGAGACGAAATGTTCACCAACGGTGTGATTACTTATGCAGAATGTTTTGATGATAATTGTGTTGTCATAAGTCACGTGGTGTGGCAGCCACATTGGAAAAACAGAAAAACTTTCGACCTCTTTCTCTGAAACCGCACCATGGAATAAATTGAAACTTGGCACACAGCAATTAATCCTCATGGGGAATAAGTGTGATTTTTAAAAAGTACGTCATAATTACATATGTAGAACGCTACATCTGATCAGTATGAAATTTTTTGAGGGTCATCTAGAGATAAAATGGTCCGCAGAAAAAAAAATTGAAGGCATCATCGGTCACATGAATCAGCAGCCATATTGTTTTTTTGAAAAACCTTCAAAAATCTTCTTCTCTGAAGTGGCTGAAGAGATCGAGGTGAAACTTTACATGCATGAAAGCCTATCCATGAGGAATAAAAGGTGCACACATATGACATCATAGGTCGCATGGTTTGGCAGCCATGTTGGATTTACCCTAAAACCTATGAAAAATCTTTTCCAGAACAGCTGGACAGATCAAGGGGAAACTTCACACAAATATTCCCTAAGTCTTGGGTGTACAGATTTGTTAATAAATAATTGATAGGTCACATGGTTTGGCAGCCATATTGGATTGAAGAAAAATATTAAATAATGTTTTCTCTGGAACCGCTCAATAAATCTATGTGAAACTTCACAATCACTGTCGTGTCAGTATGAGAACTAAATGTTTTAAATTTCAACTTGATCGGACACATTGTCTAGCAGGCAGAATTATTTAATTTTTTGGTCTGTGTTCTTTTTATTTTTTTGGATTTTTAAAATGTTTTAATAAGGCTCACTTGGCTGTGCCTGGATGGGTTTGAGGGTAGAGGAATAGCAGCTGAAATGTGAATCCTATCCAGGTTCCTCCTGATGACTTCATCTTTGCTTTTTGCTTATTTGGGTTCCTTCTGATGACTCCAATGCAGGACTGTACCTATTTGGTCTTCCATATGATTTGAATTGAATTTATTTGAATCCCATTCTAAATTAAATTGACGAATAATAAAAAAAAAGTTTTGGGTCAGGGTTAGGTGTCCAATCAAACTGGGGTTGCATCAAAGCGGGAGGTCTTGGTACCCGGTCATCACTGCCAGCAGTTATAAAGTGGCAGTTCTAATTATGTGAATTATTAATTACATTATATGACACTAATACACAAACACCACACAAACACACACGACATAAAACTATACAAACACCACACAAAACAAGTCCTAGCGAGGGTCTGCAATCTCTGATTACTCTTTTTCTTGTTTACTCATTGCAATCATCTAATTTTGTTTGCCTTCTTAATGCCGGAGATGTCCACACGAACAACCATGCCATGGTATTGTCATTGAAGCTTGTGGAGATTGAAGGTTGAAGAGCGATCCAAGCAAGCACTCCAATGACACTGTTGAAGAATCTTTTTAAAACGAAACGTTAAATTTTTTATATGTATTTATTCATTGCAGAAGTGACGGGTTATATAATGAAAGGAGATCGTACAAAAGGGGGAAATGTGGTGTAAAATATAGTTGCACATTTTCAGCGAGGCAGCTACCGTCCGACGCACTACAGAACAACTCAGGGCCAATGTAGGCGAGTAGCCCCTGAACTTTGTTCAAGTTGATCGATATACAGTATTTAGTGATGGTGCAAATATTGTAGAGGGCTTGCCAAGTGGCTTAAGCACTCCAATGAAACAGTTGATAAGGAACGGCTGGCTTGGCAAGCGATTAGCGATTGCTAATCCATCATATTAAACACCTCCCGGAGATGCCCCAAATGTGAAACTTTGGCCGAATTGGACAAATGAACACATTTTTACGAGTCATAACTGTTGCTAAGTTCAATTGTGGAGCTTAAATATTTTGTAATTCAGCCTAGTTTAAGAGATTCTAGAGGTTATGACGTGTGGAAATTAAATATAGCCACGAACGCTGGCGTCTCCGGGCCTTTATCTGCATTGCAATGTATCCAGCAGTTCGTAGGTATGATGACCAGGCATTCAATGATATGTCAGGAAAGTGAAAAAAAAACTTTATCATGGAGAAATTGTTAAGGCCTGTTCCAAGCCAAGGCATTGTTGAGCAGGCTAAAATAAAATAAAATAAAATGGCAGCTTAAGACTCTTGCAAGCTGACAGAGGGCTGACCAAGATGGCGCGCCGCCATCTTTGTTAGGCTTATTTTGTTTTTTTTGTAATGAGCACTCCATAAATTATCTTCAAAAGGAGTGTTTAAATTCCCCCAAACTCCCAATTTTATTTAATGCACCACCTTGGAGTCCCTTAGTATGCATGCAAAGTTTGGGGCTGCTTGGTTTCATGGATTTGGAGTTATGGAGGAGACTGATGGACGGGCACACACTGACATTTATCATGGAGTTCAGTACTAGTCCATATACTGGGATGATAAGGGGGAAAAATGGCCACCCAATCAAATGTGTACACAATGATATGCTCATAAACTCCTCCAGAATGAAATCATAATTATTTAAAAGACATACCTTTTATTGTCGAGCATTTTGTGAACTACTAAGAATTAAAAAGACACCAGAATAAATCGCTAAAGTACCACAATGAGAGATCATTAAATTGCCAATTTGTACTTCTTCTGCTTCTTCCCCTTTAAAAACAATGTAAAACTGTAGCCCAACCTCACGTAATCACTGCTGAACCCATGATGGTGATTCCAACACAAGGAAGTTACTTTGTCTCTGGGCCTGTGCACACAACACATAATTTAAAAATACTGGATATAAAACGTTAATCATTCATTATGAAAAGAAATCAATCTTAAATGTGGACTCAACCAAACCAGGCCAGGATCGTTGGAGGGGGGAAATGGACACTGAACAGAACCATTCCAAAAGTGATACATATCCAAACCATCCCCCAAATCAACTGAAACAAGTATTAAAACAATTTAATGACATAGATGGATTTCCTGCATACTAAAATAACAAAATATATAAAAGATTAAGCATTTTATTACTTTAAAAATTGCAGAAACAAGAAAAAAAAAACATTTAAGAAAAATGTAAAAACATGGATGAAATCTCAAAAAAACATTTTTAAGAAATGTAAAAACATGGATGAAATCTCCCCCCCAAATTTTTTTAAATGTGAAAACATGGATGAAATCTCAAAAAAAAACATTAAAAAAAAATGTAAAAACGGATGAAATCTCAAAAAAAAAACATTAAAAAAAAAAATGTAAAAACGGATGAAATCTCAAAAAACAACAACAATCAACCAGTGTAGGAATGACACCACATTACGACACCACAATCCTCATGGATTATCATTACAAACCCACAACAAAAGTAAAATGTCAAAATATGTCCTGATGGTAATCCGTAAGAAGATTGTGGTGTCGTAATGTGGTGTCATTCCGACCTTGTTTGTTTTTTGTTAGTTTTTTCATCCGTTTTTACATTTTTTTTTAAATGTTTTTTTTCTTGTTAGTATAATTTGGCCATAATAGCAGCGTGTTTCGTTAACGATGTCAAATAATTAAAATAAAAACTTTTTGTTGTTGTTGTTCAGAATGAAGGTGTGAGGCGAGATTTCGTGCTCCATTCGTGCTGTTCTACTTTTACTTGGCTTTCTCCCCGTTTTCTTGAAGTTTCCTTCTCTGACGTGTTTTTCGCGCCTTTATCTTTCTTCTTGTGTTTAAATTAGTTTTCTCCTTCTTCTTCATCGTGATGCGGGATGAAAGGTTGTCCTGTGGTTCCCGGTCACTTATTCTGTCTGGTAATGCTTTGTGATGCTCACGTGTGAAGGTTACAGTCTTTTCTTCATTTATTTTTTTGTTTATCCTCTTGTCTTTCTTTCAAACTTCGTTCTTTCTTGTGTTTGCTTTCTTCTATTTATTTTTTCTCTCCTTGTCTTTCTCTTCTTTCCTTCCTCTCCTTTTAAAATAAATGTGCAGTGTAGTCGGCGTCGCATTAACAGGCGGTGTAATTGCATATTTGCTTTTCGGAGCCATGATTACGCTACTTTAGTAATCTGTAATTGTAAAGTAGTAATTAAACATGAACTCGCATAGCCTATAGAATCTTTAATTGATTTGGAAGTTTGAAATTGAAAATACATTTATTAACCTCAGGAATGGAAATGTATTTAATAATTTTTTTTTTTAATTTTTTTTTTTTTTTACTTTTTCGGTTTGAAAATTATCTTTCTCATTTTTGCTCATCATTGATGGCTATTTTTATGTACCAGGTCTTCTTTTTTGTATCCACAGCATTTGAGTTGTATTGCAGCGAATAATTAATGTTGGCTGCCATTCTCCTTATTTATTTTATCATTTTGATATGTTTTACAACAAAGCTGAAGTAAAAATTTTAACGAGTTATCTGTACGGTGTAGATAATTCCGAACAAGATTTTTAAATTAAAAAAAAGGAAATCAAAATAATAAACGAGCTCACGGATCAAACGCCACACGAAGCAATTTGTTCCGAGAATGTGACGCAGTTAGTTGTGTGAAGGATTATTTATTTATTTATTTTTTGTCCCAGTCAGGCTTCGAATCCAAGAGAAGCTTGCGTGTGTTCTCAGGTAAGGTCCATTCACATTAAATTTTAGCAACAACTACATTTGTCTTTTGTAACTCCATAATATGACTGTACCATGTTTTTTTTTGAAGTAAAGTTTTGACCCTCAAGCTCGTGCGCCATCTAGATAAACAACACCACGTGTGTTTTGGGGTCTTTGTACACCACTGACTTGGAAAATATGTTCCGCTTTTGAGGGATGGCGCATAACCGTGGTTTCTGCCGTTGTTAAACAGTCCCCAGTTTAAGGGTCAGAGAGATTGCCAAGGAATGTGAGTGTAGAACAAGGAGTCAAAGGGAGTGAGGAGTGAGGAGTGGGGTGGGAGGGTGTGAAACAAGGAGTCAAAGGGAGTGAGGAGTGGGGTGGGAGGGTGTGAAACAAGGAGTCAAAGGGAGCGAGGAGTGGGGTGGGGGGGGAGTGTGGAACAAGGAGTCAAAGGGAGTGGGGTGGGGGAGTGTGGAACAAGGAGTCAAAGGGAGTGGGGTGGGGGGAGTGTGGAACAAGGAGTCAAAGGGAGTGGGGTGGGGGAGTGTGGAACAAGGAGTTAAAGGGAGCGAGGAGTGGGGTGGGGGAGTGTGGAACAAGGAGTCAAAGGGAGCGAGGAGTGGGGTGGGGGGGGAGTGTGGAACAAGGAGTCAAAGGGAGTGGGGTGGGGGAGTGTGGAACAAGGAGTCAAAGGGAGCGAGGAGTGGGGTGGGGGGGAGTGTGGAACAAGGAGTCAAAGGGAGTGAGGAGTGGGGTGGGGAAGTGTGGAATAAGGAATCAAATGTTGCCAGGAGTGGGGCGGTGGGAGTGTGGAACAAGGAGTCAAAGGGAGCGAGGAGTGGGGTGGGGGGAGTGTGGAACAAGGAGTCAAAGGGAGCGAGGAGTGGGGTGGGGGGAGTGTGGAACAAGAAGTCAAAGGGAGTGAGGAGTGGGGTGGGGGGATGTTGAGCAAGGGGTCATTCTGTGCCAACTCTCCTAAATTCCAAAAACCTCCCCAGGTCACCTCCTCAGATTTTGCTGGGAAAATGCTTAAATGTAGATCTATATGGCTCTACCCACCACGCAAAAGATTAGCTTTCAATTCCTCATAGTTTAAAAAATATCTATAATATTAAAAAAAATCATAGTTTATCTAGCCCTAAAAATGCCAAATGTGAAAAACGCATTTTTTTCCAAATTCAGTGGCTTATCATTTTATAATGGAGTCCTCTGGAAAGCTAATATTGCAAATATTTACTAATTGGCATACAAATTTTTCAATTATGACATCAGATAGCCTCTGGGATGTATATTTCTCACTCTATAGGAAGCTAAAACGAGATAAAATAAGGTGAAACTATAGGAGCCCTCCTGAAAATATGGAACAACTTAGAATTTTTTCCTCATAACACAGTGATTATAGGGTCATTATCTATCCATAGATACATGTTTGTTGGGATAATACAGTTAGGTGATGAATTTTAAAAGTTTTACCATAAGCCTTTGCCTCCGCGGGCTCTAAAATGGACCAATTTTGACCATGTGGCTCGGGGTTTAGGATCTTAATTTTTTTCTAAAGATTGCCTCATATAAGA
Organism: Eptatretus burgeri; assembly: GCF_056783735.1. Classification (NCBI taxonomy): domain Eukaryota; kingdom Metazoa; phylum Chordata; class Myxini; order Myxiniformes; family Myxinidae; genus Eptatretus; species Eptatretus burgeri. The sequence goes on from NC_140977.1 coordinate 27,367,530, forward strand.
TGTATCTACTGACCGAATAATTTAATCTCACGCCCATGGCTTCATATTAAAATAAGTTTTTATTTACATGCACTTTTTTTATAATTATTCACTTTTTTCATATTCATGAGCTTATAAATCTGAAACTGGACACTAGCAAAGTGATACTGCAGATATTTATAAACTGGCATATGAAAGTTCAGGATCTGTTATCAGAATGCCTGATAAATGCATATGTTTCTATCTGTAGGAAGTTGAAAATGCCACTTTGACCAAAAATGGTGAATATGCAGGGGGCATTAACTGAGGTTATGTCACCACTTAGATTATTCTTCTCATAAATTAATAATTACAAGTACATTTTTTTATTAAAAAATAAATTCTTGCAAGAATTTGTTTGGATAATCCAAACATATACTTGGGTTTTAATTTAAAAAACATGTCCTACAGTTCTCTATTTGAAGTCATTAGGTATGACATACACCACTAGATGGAGTAATGGTCTGTCACAACACTAGGAGCAGCACAGTCAACCTGTCTGTCTGTTTGTTTGTTTGGAGAACAAAGGAGAGGAGGAAACAAAGGAAATGGATGCAGAAAAACCTGAGCCCAGTGGCACAAGTTTGACAAGTAGATGCACTGTTGGCACCAAATTAGACCAGGAGTGTCATAAGACCTATTATACAAGGAAGGTTGGGCTAAAACAAGTTGCTGCTTTGGAGAAGAAGTCACAAGAATTGATTTCATGGAGATCAGGAATTACTTTCAGTTCAGAAGACAGTATTTGCCTACATCATGATCAAATTCTTCTTTGTGACATCACAAGAAATCCAACAAAATGCAATGGAGTATGACCTTGAGAAGCGCTTCAGAGCAGCAACAACCATTGCTGGTACACGGTCACACCATGGTTTCCTGCCAATCTCCTCAACACGTCGGGTGATGAGAAGGGTTTCTTCTGATGCTTTATCATACACAGTATGCACAGGAGCGGAAACCACACAAGCTCATCTGTCCCAGTTATTAGTCCCAACCCTAACTGAACTGGATGTATACCAGGCTGGGAAATATATTGCTTGTGTTTATGACAGAAAATGGTACATTGGGAACATTGTCACAAGAAATAATGATGAAAATGATGTGTTTGTGAACGTCATGAAGCAAGGAAGGGGTAACACATTCTCATGGCCTCCAGAAAAAAGGAAAGATCAATGCTGGGTGTCATTGCTGGCGTTTAATCAAATCTGTTTCTGGTGTATGTTCCCCCTCCATCCCCTCCCTTACCTCAAATGGCCGCACTGCTGATTCCACACGTGATAAAGCTGAATGTCTAAACTCGGTGTTTGCAGCTAAATCTTGTGTCCTAAACCCATCACTATCTCTACCCACTTTACCCAGTCGCACCCAACTGTCCCTGGACTCTGTATCCTTTTCTCCTAACAAGGTGGAGAGCTTGCTTTCAAACCTCGAGTCAGATTCTGCAACCGGTCCAGACGGCATCAGCCCACGTGTCCTCAAAGCCTGCTCTTCTGCTCTTGCTCACCCTCTCTCTGTTCTATTCACCCTCTCATTTGCCCAAGGTCATCTGCCATCTGCTTGGAAATCTGCTAACATCACTGCCCTGCATAAAAAAGGTGCAAAAACAGATCCCTGTAACTACAGACCAATCAGCCTTCTCCCAATCATCAGCAAGGTGATGGAATCCATCATCGCTTCAGACATGAAATCCTTCCTCTTCTCCAATGGCTTGATTTCCAATCATCAATTTTGGTTTCAGACCAGGTCACTCTACCCTGGATATGCTGCTTCTGCTCTCCCATCAATGGATGGAGGTCCTCAATGCCAGACAGGAAATCCGAGCCGTATCCCTGGACATATCACGTGCTTTTGACACAGTCTGGCACCCTGCCCTACTCACCAAACTCTCTTCCCATGGTATTCAAGGCCATCTCCACTCATGGCTCGCAGACTTCCTCTCCTGTCGCAGTCAACGTGTGGCCCTAAATGGAGTTCTTTCATCCCCTCTTCCTGTGCAGGCTGGAGTTCCTCAAGGTAGCGTTCTGGGCCCTGTTCTTTTTCTGGTTTTCATCAATGATCTCTCGGACTCTCTGGAAAATCCTCTATTTCTCTTTGCTGACGACTCCACCCTCTGCCGTACCATCTGTCATCCCTCAGACCGGCAAGCAGCAGCTTCTTCGCTCACTGCAGATCTGGATAAAATCACAAACTGGTCCAACACGTGGAACATGTCTTTCAATCCAGACAAATCTCACACTCTCACTATGTCTCTTCGAAAGGACCGTTTACAAAACCCCCCCATCCACTTTCTCAACAATCCTCTGGAAGAAGTCTTTTCTTTCAAGCTTCTAGGTCTCACTATCTGCCATGACCTTTCCTGGGAAAGTCACATTTCCAACCTCGCCTCAAAAGCCAGTCGCCGACTGGGAATCCTCCGTCGTGCTAAGTCCTTCCTCGGCCCTCTTGAGCTCCTGACCACTTACAAAGCTTTTGTCCGTAGCCTGATGGAGTACTGCTCTCCCCTCTGTGCTGGTGCTCCTGCCTCCCACCTTTCTCGGCTTCACGTTGTCGAAACCAGGGCATTTAAGATCATCGGCATCTCCCGCAATGAAGCTGAGTCTTTGGGCCTCTCACTCAATCACCGCAGGTTGGTCGGTGGTCTTTCTGTCTTCTACCGACTCCTCTCCAGCCTTGCCCCCCCTGCTCTCTCTACGATTTGTCCCCACCACATTTTCACAGGGCGCTCAAGGTCCGCCAACAACCCCCTTCTGGTAAAACTACCAAAATCACGAATCACTGCTCATCTTCACTCTTTCATTCCTCTTTTTTCCCGCCTTTGGAATAAACTTCCTCACTCTATTCTTTCCCATTCTTCCCTCCAGGCTTTCAAAACAGCTGTTCACCACCACCTCTTATCTTCCCCCATCCAAATCCTCGATCTTTTCTACCCCCGATAATCCACCCAAGCCCACTTCCTTCATTTCTCCTGCTTTCCTTCCTGAAAGTCCCTGAAATGTCCATCTTCTCTTCGCCATGTTCCCCGTCCCATCCCCATCCCTCTCCCTTCCACAGTTCACCTAATGTGTCTGTTCCCTACTGTTTTGTCCCTTCCACTCCCGCCCCTCTTGTCTCATGCCTCCTTGCTGTGAGTTGTGTGTTAGCTCTCATACGAGCCTCGACCAAGGTATACAAAAAAAAAAATAATTACTCGACATTCTTTGTGTGGTTGAGGCCCCTGACATAAAATCTGGTGGACGTCAGTACCAACTGTCACAGCATGACTTTAAGCATGTTCAAGACCTGTTTTCTAAGATGTAAAATGCTGTGCATCTGAGTGCTAGATAATCATGATAATGAATGTCATAAAAGATGAAAGGTCATTAAAGAGTTTTCGAAGGTATAAAAATTACTAATATTCATTGTCTCTGTATATCTGTAAATAAAAAGCTGCTACTCAACTAATCAAATTTGTTCTAACTTATAATTTGCAATGACTTACGAAAGTAATCATTACCATCTATTTATGAATAAATAACATCCTTATCACTAATGTCTAATAAGAAGCATAATTTAGCCTCATGTGCACCCCTGCAAGTTCATCTTGTTTTGTACCAAGTGGGCCAAATTGCCATATTTGGCTTCCTAAAACTAGGAGTATGTGCTTTCTCGAGACATTCTGATGCCACAATCTAAAATTTTGTATACCAGTTTATAAAATTATGCAGTAACTCTTTCCTGGATAGTTCCATTGAAGATTTATAAACTTCTGAATATGAAAAAAAAGTGAATAATTATAAAAAAACGTGCATGTAAATAAAAATGTATTTTACTATGAAGCCATGGGCGTTAGATAAAATTATTCGGTCAGTAGACATCATATATGAGGCAATCTTTGGAAAAAAAAATGAAGATCCTAAACCCCTAGCCACATGGTCAAACCAGGGGACAAAATTGGTCCATTTTAGAGCCCTCGGAGGCAAGGGCTTATGTTAAAACTTTTATAATTCATCACCTAACTGTATTATCCCAGCAAAAATGTATATATGGATAGATAACGACCCTATAATCACTGTGTTATGAGGAAAAAAATTCTAAGTTGTTCCATATTTTCAGGAGGGCTCCTATAGTTTCACCTTATTTTGGCTCATTTTGGCCCAAAAGCCATTTTTAGCTTCCTATAGAGTGAGAAATATGCATCCCAGAAGCTATCTGATGCCATAATTGAAAGATTTGGATGCCAATTAGTAAATATTTGCAATATTAGCTTTCTAGAGGAGTCCATTATAAAATTATAAGCCACTGAAGTTGGAAAAAAAATGCGTTTTTCACATTTGGCATTTTTAGGGCCAAATTTCAAAGGTCTCTCGTGATAGATATTTTTTAAACTATGAGGAATTGAAAGCGAATCTTTTGCATGGTGGGTAGAGTCATATAGATCTACATTTAAGAATTTTTCCAGCAAAATCTGAGGAGGTGACCTGGGGACCCTTCGGTGAGTTGGCACGGAATGACCCCAAGGAGTCAAAAGGAGTGGTTGTGTGGAGGGTTGTGTTTTTTTTTTTTTTACACTTGCAGGATGGAGGTCTTTCAGTTGCCTGAGTGATTTTCCTAAAACAAGTATGAAAAGAGATTTAATTGACAACAAAAGGAAAAGCCATTAAAATGTTTCAAAAGGTCTTTCCCACCTAGTTCGTGTCCCAACAGGAACGGGTCTCCCGTATCTACCACCCCTGATGTTAACTCAGCCTGGGATTTCTTCCACATAATCTCTCTCTTCCCTCTCACATGCATAGATTCATCCCATCTCGTCTTCCATTTTCCTGCACCTCTACCCACCCATGATACACCGAATCCTGTGGTGAGGTGGTTGTTTTGAAACAACTTGCCTTTTCTTCCTGGAGGGCAACCTCAATGCTTTCCAAAAAGTCCGCAACAAGTATGTGTGTCCACTATCGGGAGAGCCAGAAAACATCTGTCCTATCTCAAGAATGAACTTTCAAACTTGTCTCCCTCCTCTAAAACCTGGTGGCACCTTGTCAAGTGCATCAGTGGAGAATGCTCACCTTCCAACCATTGTGTCTCTTCAAATGGCATCACAGCCGATTCCGCTCGTGAGTAGGCCGAACGCCTCAATTCTGTGTTTGCCTCAAAATCTTGTGTCCCAAACCCCTCACTCAAGGTACTCACCCTTCCCTGTCATATGCAACGACTCCTGTGTCTTTTGCACCTGAGAACATGGAGATCGTTCTTTCAACCCTCGACTATGACTCTGCTACCGGACGGCATCGGCTCACGTGTCCTTAAAAATCTGCCCTGCTGCTCTTCTACATCCCCCCCCCTACCATTTTTCACCCTGTCATTTGCGTGAGGTCATCTTCCATCTGCTTGGAAATCGGCCAACATCACCGCACCACATAAAAAGGTGAAAAAAAAATGGATCCACTCATCTCCAAGGCAGTGTTTGAAAATACTTAAATTATTTGCCAAGTAATACCTTGTAAATAAATACCTGAGGCTCAACATTGTCGAAGACTACCGTGTACAGCTGGGAAGACTGCAGCATAATGAATGGTACACGAGAGTTGGTATGAAAGTCATCACGCCATTTTAAAGCGTTTTTCCCTGAGCAGAGGTCAGCTTTTTACGGGCTCCAATCGTGGTATCCTGTCTTGTGGCAATGTTTTTATGGCCGGATGTCCTTCCTGATGCCAACCCTTTTTAGTCACCTTTGACACTCAAGGATTATTACCAGTATACTGGTGTTCATTTCACCGACCTCGGAAGGATGACAGGCTGAGTCAACCCCCCCCTGATGTTGATTCAGTGGCCAGCGGGGCTCGAACTCAGGATCCCAAGCCATCACCCTAACCACTAAGCCAACACCAGACGAGAGTTGGTATGAAAGTAATCCCTCTTATTCTTCGAGTTCATAACCAAAGCGTCGTCGGAAAGCTGCGCAAGATTGCAATGAAAGACTTTTATCTTGTCTGAAGAAAGGCTTGCCTGTTCATCCACTTCCAATGAGAGTGTGTGTTAGCTGTGTCCATGTATGAATTTGATCTAGTGAAGTATTTTTAAAAAAGCACACACACACACACACACACACACACACACACACACACACACACACACACACACACACACACACACACACACACACACACACACACACACACACACACACACACACACACACACACACACACACACACACACACACACACACCCACACACACACACACACACACACACACACACACACACACACACACACACACACACACACGCTTTACAACAAATCCTCTCCATTTAATTCCCAGAATGCATGTTTACTAACCAACCTCAATCCTTTATTCTGCTTTTTTTTATTTTTATGGGACCACCTTCCGGAGGATGTTCAATTACACTCGTCCCTCCCACTATCTCATGTCATCCCCATCCCTATCTACAATCTTTTCTATCCCCATTAACCCCACCTAACATAACTGATCCCTCTTAGTTGCAGGCTAATGTCTCTTCGCATCATCTTTCTTTCTCCTCCTCTTCCCTGCCCCCTACATTCTGGAACTCATAATTATCTTTCTCTTTGAGGAAAAAATAATTTCCAAATTTTATCCTTGATGAGGATTAAAATGAAGAAATCTATAAAGTCCTGTGTATTACTACTACCTAAGATATCCTAATCAATTGTACTGTTGATAGAGCCATTATCATTGTTAATCGTGTCGTTTGTTAGCAATATGCTGGGAACGGAGGTCATAGAGAATGGGTTGATTGGATCTGACCTGCCCCCTGCCTATGATGACCTTTACGAGGATCCGGAGGAGCTGCCCACACCTGAGTGAGTTGATTGATGAAGTGACAAATGTATTCCTGATGGTCTTGTTGGTTCTTATTTTTATTTTATTTTTTTATTTTATTTTCCCCCTCCCCTCAGCTTCTCTTAATTGAACTGATCATCAAGGGGGTTAAAGTTTTGACCTCTTGCTTCTTCAGCATCCTGAGTAAGGATGTAGCTGCCATAGACAGTGTTCAGAAAAGAGGGACTATATTTGATTCCAGGCCTTGCGAGACTGAGCTATGAGGAGCGGTTGAAGGAGACAAGACTTCATACTTCAGAAATTGGGCAAAGATGAGGTGATCTGTCAGTGATGTTTATGATAAGGAATAGTATCGATAAAATGTGTGCAGAAGAGTTTTTCAATCCAATGGACTCCAGGGGGCCACAGCCCGAGAGTACAAAACAGCAAAATTGGGACGGTAGTCAGGGAAGGGGCTCTTTTATTCAGAGTACTTGTAGCCTGGTGTTGGCTCAGTGGTTAGGGTGGCGGCTTGGGATCCTGGGGTCCTGATTTCATGCCCCATTGGCCGCTGAATTAATATACCAGGGGGTTGAATCAGCCTGTCATCCTTCTGAGGTCGGAAAAATGAGTATAAGTGTGTGCTGGTAGAGGGGCACTGCATCAGTGACAGTCACACTTCCAAGAAATGATAGCTACCCCAGCAGCGCAGCTGCCATATTGCAAGAAGAAGAAGAAGATTCAGAGTACTTGACTCAAGTGATGGAATTCTCTCCTTGGAAAGGTAGTGACAGCAGAAACATAATATCAGTTTAAATTTGAGTTGGATCGGGGATACAGGGGTACATCGACATTTGTCGTACTGGTAGGTAGCTTAGGTATTTATGGGCGATTGTGATGTCCGTGGAAGGGTCTCGTCAAATGTGCTGTTGATTTCTCCACCCTACCTACAATCCCCTGCTTCTACCCCTCTCACCACCCAAAAAAATCAATTAATAACCTTGGTGGTGATCCTGTGTTTTCCCCCATGGTCCAAATGGCCTCCTGCATCCAAGAAATGCCCACTTTAACCTTATTTTTTGCTCCCATTGTTTCAAGTCAATTTATTTTTGTTTGGAAACTTTTTTTATTTTTATTTTTACATTATTTTGTTGTTCTGTCAGTCATATGATTGAGGTTTGGGAGTAAGAAAAAATAAAAATACAAAATAACTTCATTTTCCTTGCTCTTTGTAACTAACAATAGGCATTGTGTTGTTTTGCTGCTGATTCTTCAGCGGACGCTTTTGAAAGTGGTTGTGGTTTCCGTGACCTTCGCTAACTCAGCTCTTGCATTGCAATAAAAATGGAAGTGCATTGTGAAAGCATTACGTCAAGTCTCGTTTTTTTTCCCAACGGGACAACTGTGATTTTGTCACACAGCTTTCACCGGGAAATAAAATGGTTAACCATTTTAAATGGTTAAAATGAATCGGTGTTTTTAACTTGGTTCCCCCATCGACTCAACCCCACCCTCTTTCCTCTCCTCCGAAAAATATCTTTGTGAACCTGAGCTTAGATTTAAAATATATATCTTGATAAATTGTAACGTCTGAGAATAGCTCTTGGTTAGCCTCACCCATTCCTGAAGGGATGGGAGAGGTGTGCGTACGTGCGTCAGTCAATCAGTCACAGTCTCTCTTTGTATTCCCAGATCTACTTTAATATATACAATAGATCTGTTCATTCCCAGATCTGATGTAATTCCCTCATGAGGCTTTGTATTGTTGCTCGGTCTTGTTTTCTCGCTTCATGTCAACGATTTAGGAATTGAAGGATAAATGCAATGTTCAGGTAGATTTATTTACACCTCTTTAGCAGTTTTTTCAAAACGCATCTTCCTTAACCATTCACCTGGTGTTGGCTTAGCGGTGAAAGTGGCTGGCTTGGGAACCAAGAGGTCCTGAGTTTGAGCCCCTGTCGACCGTTGAATTAACACCTGGTGGGGTTGACTCAGCCTGTCATCCTTCCAAGGTCGGTGACATGAGCATCAGTGTACTGGGGTAATAACCATTTAGGGTAACCTGCGTCGGAGTGGCGACCCGCCCAGGACTCTACCCCCTTGCCAATGAAACTGCCTCGGCAGCCCGATGCACCTTTATTTCCTGAAAGGAATGGTATTATTATTAATTGACCATTAAGTCAAGCAAGTATAATCCTTACTTGACCATGAAGTTCAGCGAGTTCATGTCTCGGTTCTCTGTCTGTTCACTGTTTCGTCTCTCTCTGTTCGCTGTCTCATCTTTGTTCTCTTTGTTGTGTTATTTATGTGATTTAAACTTTAAAAAAAATTGACTTGTTGAAAGACATGGCAAAATTGGGGACCAGTTGGGTAGCTGTTCCAACCAGATTGAAAGGTTAGATGTATTTGTACTGTAATGGAATTGCAAAGGGTAATAACCACATCTTTGCCATATTTTTGAACACATCATTACTGCTCCTAATTGCCCTCTGAATCACCCTTCCAAAATTTTATCATTGTTTCGACATTAGGGTCAAGGACCTCCTTATCGAGAAGAGCGATCATATTATGTATGAGCCCGTAGAAGTAAAATCGAACACCAAATTGAGTCGAGATGCACTAAAATTACCAAAGTAATCTTTCAAGGTCAGTTCACCTTTGGTGTTCATGGTTGTTTCAAGTAAAACTATCATGGTTCGGCTCGCTACGCTCGCCTCTCTCCACGTCGATGCAGAGATTGATGTCACAGATTTGCTGTGTTGGCATGATTTACACCATCATAATACAAACATTTCTTTCCTACAAATTTATTTGTAATATTGGTGATATTGTTGTGGGCCGGGGGTCGGTGGCAAGGAACGACCGCAAGACGGAGCAATAGGGCCGTCTCCCACCGAACACCCGGAATTAAAAGGTCGTCACTCCGGAGTCGACGGGTCACTTAAAGGACCGTGGTCACCAATATTTTGACGGCGTGAGGTAGGGTCCACTTGTCTATTCCAATTTACCTAAGTACTCACGCCGTCTCGCTACTGGGGAAGCCACACCCTCGGCCGACTCTGTCCGAACCGAGTCGCATGTACCGACTCGGGTCCGGTGTAACCGAGCGGGAGTTACCAGAGCCGCGCCGGTCCCAATGACAACATACGGCCCAAACGGCCTCACTATTTCTCAAGCCCGCACCATGCTGGGCCATTGGTAGAAACAACAGGCAACAACCTGGTACATTTAACAATTGGGGTTTATTTTTAATGGGCAGGGGAGGGGGTGACAAACAGCAGAGTTATCCGATAAAAGAAATGCAATTTACAATGAACACAGGCACTTAACAGTCTCTACTTACAGGACGGGCACCACAGACACACACACACACACACACACACACACACACACACACACACACACACACACACACACACCCAAAATAAATGGGGCTGGTTGGCCTTTATTTGACCCTTCAGCTCGGGAGGGAAGGTGAGCTGAGGGTAAGAGTTCGGTCGGGCACCTTTCCTCCTCGTGCGGTCTGGTCAAGACGAGCTGGTTCGGGGGGGGAACTCGCACCCACACCTTCGTCGCCGCACCAAGCACCAGGGACCGGGAATGACGCAACGGACGCCAGCCAGCACGAGAACGGATGAGACGAGACGATCCCAGCAGGCAAAACAAGGCGATGAGGCTTCTTCTTTTTGCCAGCCGGATCGCCCCCATTATTATTCATTCCTCACGTGAGGTGGGAGGGGTCCGTCCTGAGATAACTCGCCTCCTCATTGGACGGGGGCGTCAGAGCGTCTCGGTGGCCTGCCCCCCCCCCCCGAAGAGGCTCTGTAGTTTCAATTTTTGCATATGTACTGCCGAAGCGAGTACTGGTATTCTGGCTTCCCATTGGCTGGAGGAAACGCTCCATGCCCTTCTTCTGAGCGGAGCCTTGATCTGAGGTGATGGAGGCTCTGCCCATGCCTTCAGCCAAAAACATGTGGGCAATGGAGTCGATGGTACGAAGAAGTGAAAGGATTTGATGTATAAAACTAACTAGAAAATAACTCGCAGCGCACTCATGAAATTCCTGTTAGACACAGGGGATGGATTCTAACTATACACATATACTTAACGAAATAACTAAACTTTGGGACTGTTGACTGTCTGTGTGGAAGAGGCTTCCAAATCCGGAACAATATTATATTGATTTGAAATTTCATTTGTGATACAAGAAGATCCAAGTGGTTTAAATGGTCAATGGTCTCAGCTGTCTAATCTGCCTGGAGAGTTTTTAAGGGGTCAAAATTGTGTCAAGGTCGAAGGGGTCTTTGGGGCTTTTTTGAATCAATGGGGTCTTTTGAGACTTTTGTGTCTTATGGGTCTTCAGGGTCTTTTGGATATTTTGGGGTCTTTGGGGCTTTTGGGTCCTCAGGGTATTTTTGGTCTTTGGGGTTTTCATGGTCATTTTGGTTCTTCGATGACTTTTGGGTGTTTTGGGGTCTTTTAGGTCTGGGGGAGGGGTCTTGGAGTTATTTGGGGTCTTTAGGGTATTTCAGGATCTTGGGGGTCTTTGGGGATTTTGGGTCCTTAGGGTCATTTTGGTCTTTGGGGTCTTCAGGGTCTTTTTGGTTCTTTGCTTTTGGGTCTTTTGGGTCTTTCGGGTCTTTAAGGTCGGGGGGTGGGGAGGGGGGTTCTTAGAGGACTTCGGCTTCTTGGGGGGTCTTTTGGGTATTTTGGGATCTTGGGGGTCTTTTGCATCTTAAGAGTCCTCAGGGTGTTCAAGGGTCTTCAAAGGTCTTGGTGGTTTCAGCAATTTTAAGGGTCGAAAGGTACATTCCAATAGTACGTAAATAACGGACAGACGGACAGATTCACGCCGAGACTGAGCTCTTTTGAAGATGTTTGAGCCTGAAACTGAACTTTATTCAATGGAGCTGAATGTATTTCTCAATGAGAACCAGGACTTACTCCCTTGCTCAGAATGTGATTATCTTGTTGGATAGCTCTGTTTGCTTCTCAGCAGCTTGTATTGCTGGTGGAAGGAGTGGGAGGGTTGTGAAGGGTATAAATCGAGGAAAAGGGATGATAGTGGAATGAGGTGGAAGACTAAAAATTCTGCAATTATTGTATACAATTCTACATAATGTTTCTGGTTCTTCAATACCTTGTGTGGTCACATTGCTGTTTCTCAAAAACACGTGATCAAAGTCAGATGTTGAACTGAAAATTGGGGGAATTCAGGCTCTGATTTGTTTTGGTAACAGTGTAGCTTTCATCTATAACCATGCGGGATGTCTGTCCGAAGATTACTTGACTTGTTTGTGGGTGTGGTAGTGTTGGTGAAAATGGAAGGATGCGAGCGTTCTACATCTGTGCTGTTTGCTTATTGGTGCGTCATCTTTGTTTAACGGCAGAGACCTGTCGGAGATGCTCAAGGAAGGCACAAAGGATTCTCACACAAAGGCTGAAAATACTCCCTTTGTGAAGGACTTCCTTCGAGGCAACATAAAACGGAAGGTTTTTGAGGTGAGGCCTTTTTAACCTTAATAGGTCTGTTGGATTTTGTTGTTTTGGTTTCTCCAAAAGGCTTGTTCTTGCGCTTCATTGTTCTTCCTTGAGCTGAACTCTTTGGGTGTCTCGAGACACTGAAAGTCAGGATAATTACTTCTCAAAACTAGAAGGGCACTTGGTAGAGCGCATACCTCCGCCATGTAATGACTGATCCATGAGAACTCATCGGGCCCAATACATTTTTGAAATATCATGCTTCCCTTCCCTTCATGTGCAGCCTTTATGGCTGCTGGTTGCATCATTCGTTAGGGGCGCAGCTATGCCGCTGATGCAGTGCGCCTATTACCAGTATACTGGTGCTTATTTCGCTGACCTCAGAAGGATGGCAGGCTGAGTCAACCCCCTGGTGTTAATTCAGTGGGAAACAGGGCTCAAACTCAGGACCCTAGGATCCCAAGCCACTACCCTAACCGCTCAGCCAACACCAGGCTTCTAATGTCATGCTATACAGTACGATATCGTTTTTGGCCCAATCTCTCAGCGGTGAGGAATAACTTTGTAAATTAAATAATTCCTCGTATCCAGATCCGTAATCGGATCTTCACCAGAATCGAATCAATTCGTCCTTGTCATGCACCCAACGTGTCCACCAAGTTTCGTTCGAATCTGTCCACAACTTTTTGAGATATTGTGCTATATATCGGTTTAGCCCCATCTCTCAATAGTGAAGAATCACTTAAAATTATCAGATCCCAATCTGGATTTGAATCTTCACCAAAATTGAATATATTCTTCCTTGTTACACACCCAACATGTCCACCAAGTTTCATCCAAATCCATCAAAAACCTTTTCAGATATAGTGCTATATATCATTTTTGACCCAATTTCTCGATGGTGAAGAATCATTTCACCACATTACATTAGCTGGATCTGGATCCAGATGTTCACCAAAATCGAATCGGTTCATCCTTGTCACACACTGAACCTGTCCACAAAATTTCATCCATTCAATATAACATTTAATTGAAATTATATTGTTCCTCAATCTTAAACTGACATTTGTGGACGGATGGGCGGACAGACAAAAGTGAACCTATTGCTTAACCCCCTCTTTTCGCTTCACGCGCGCAGGATATTGGTAGACTATGAACAAATCAACACAGTACATGGGATTTTATCCTGGAATTCCAGGAATCGGGAGCGAAGTGCGCTGATGGGAACACAAAAATAGGCCATCCCATACATTTTATGATCAGCTTTGGGTATTAAATCATCCATTGATCCACTAAATTAAATGTGACATTTCAGAATAGAGTTCTTACATAGTCATATTGCTTTTATTTTCCTCTTCCTCTTATTGTATCCTCAGTTGGTGACAGTTGCTATCTATCATGTGTACTCTGCTATGGAAGAAGAGTTGGACAAGCACCAAGACCATCCGGCCCTGGCTCCTCTCTACTTCCCTGCCGAGCTGCGTCGCAAGAACGCCCTTGAGCAGGATCTAGCTTTCCTGCTGGGATCAGAATGGCGTCAGCACTCGGACACAGCACCGTCACAGGCAACACAACGTTATGTGGAGCGGATCCACGCCATCGGTCGAACGGAGCCGGCTCTGCTGGTGGCCCACGCGTATACCCGCTATCTTGGGGATCTTTCCGGGGGCCAGGTGTTGAAGAAGGTAGTACAGAGGGTCCTCAAGCTCCCCGCCTCAGGTGAAGGTGTCGAGTTCTTCTCTTTTCCACAGATCTCGAGTCATGCCGGTTTCAAGCAGCTGTACCGGTCACGCCTCAACGCCACTGATCTGGACAAAGAGATGTGCGAACGCATCGTAGAGGAGGCCAACCGAGTGTTCAACCTCAACATAGAGGTGTGTTAAATGCTTTGGTTGTATGAAGATGTTTGCTTTGGTTGGGATTTGAGTGGGAAACTGATTACATAAATATTTAAATGCAGTTGAATGACACATTTCAATGCTCTTGATTTAAGCATTTTACATGCACATCATCGGTATTGTTTTTTTTCCTAAACCTGCCTCGAACAAATTTGTATGTATACTTTTATTGGGCCAGGCCTTGAATATTTTTTTCAATTCTATGCTGTTATTCCTCAAGATCAACATGCGGTTTACCCTTTATGAAGCACGCTGTATCCAAATTGGGATGGAATTGATGTAAAAAACATTGAAAGTCCGTTAAACGTTTTTGTACATTTGGTCAGCAAAATGTTGAGTGATTTGTCGATTGTGTAACAGTCGACATGGACCCATTCATAATAGTTGATGGCAAATACGTTCATCTCATGGAAATTGAGCTCTCGCTTTTGAGCTGTGAAGTCGGAATTTGTTTCCTGGCCTGACCACGTACTGTCGGACCGGCGTTTCGCGGGCAGGACCTCGAAGCAAAAGGTGCCCTGTTCCTTGGATGCTAAACTGGGTGTCCCGTTGATCTGCCGTCTTGCATTGTTAAAGATCCCACGTGGCAAAGACCATGCATTGGATTTGGAAGATCAAAGCATATTAAAAATCCAAACCAAATAAACATCCTAACTCGGTTGTGAAACCTTTCCTCCATGGTATTTTCAAAGTTGGTTTTGAATTATCGATTTTGTTTTCATCATTGTCATTGCTCACCAGTTGTTTGAAGAGTTTGAGGAGATTATGAAAGCGCTGCCAGCCGAGGAAAACGTGGCCGGAGTCCCATTGCACGATGGAAAAGGTGACGTCTCCAAATGCCCATACTACATGGGACAAGGTATGTTGAGCAGTAATTTAACGAGCTGACGTACCCATGTACCACGGGTACCCATAAACACCATAAATTGTTTTTCGGCCATATAACGATGTTCTGTGATAATTGCATGAATAAATTGGTTTCAAATTGAATTATTTGTGTGCACATATATCTTTACAACTGAATTCCAGCTTCAGTTTCCCATCCACCTCTAGAGACACGCACACGCACACGCACACGCACACGCACACACACACACACACACACACACACACACACCTCCATTGGGCACTATTTCGGCTCCATACATACATCCATACTTTCATAGGCAATAGCTGCATTACAGTACATTCTAAAGGGTCTACAAGGTCTAAAATGGTCTAAGGCATCTTAAGTTGTCTAAGGATTCAAAAGGATCAAGGGGTCTAAGCAGTCTAAAGGGTGTGCAAGTCCCAGGGGTCCAAAGGGTGTCTCGTGGCAAAAGGGGTCTCGGTGTCTTAAAATGTCAAAGGATCCATGGGGTGTTTAAGGTTTATCATGTTTATGGGGTCTAAAATGGATGTTCCATTCGTAGTGAGGGTTATAAAGGGTTTGAAAGGGTTGAAATTGTTTTTGGAATCTAAAATGTCGAAAGGTTTAAAAGGTATGTTCCAATCGTATGTAATTAATAGACTGGAGTTTTGGTTACATACATCTCCACATTCGCAATTGCTGCATTATAGTGAGATAAATGGGTTAACAAATGCACAACGTTGCTAAATTTACAAGGAAGCATCTATTTCAGTAAGCAATTAGAAAGAGCAATCAAAGCTTGCAGACCCTCTCCAGGATGTGTTTTGTCTGCCGGTGTGTGGACTATGCATTGGCGATGTAGGTTTATGTTCATGCAGCAGACAAACAGACCTTTTCAGGTTACTTGTATGGATTTGCGTTCTAATCTTACCTCCTCTATATTCATACACGTATTCTAATATGTACTTTAGCGAAAAAATAAATAAATAAAAACGCGTTCCTAATAGCACGTACTTTGTGAACTTGCTCACATTCTTAAGAGTACGTCCTTTATAGATGTACTCGCATTGTAGTCGTACGTACTTTATAGATGTACTTGCATTCTAATTGTGCATACTTTATCGAGGTACCAAAAAAAACAGATGAGTTGTACTGGCTGCCACCAGGTGATATTTGTGGCCTACGTTAGCAAATCATGTGCAGATACAGACAGGCAGCCAAATGAACAAACCGAAATGCAATACCCTCTGGCGAAGGTACAAACAAATCTGTAGAAGTTTGGGTTTGATGCAACAACTAAGTGGTGTAGTGGGTGCAATGAGCATTTGTACATTCGGTGTTCTAATGCACGATGTCATCGTACACATCATCGCCTGCTGCATGATTCGATGCAAGGCGTCGGTTTTGAGAGTCAATAATCAACCCTCGTACAGTTGTACTGTTGGACTTGTTTGCGATCAGTTGCTTTGAAGAAATGAGTAATTTTTCGAGTTGGGCAGGTGCTCAAGCTGGGGTGGCATTTACACCCTGCATGGTAAAGTGCAAAGGTTACCTGCTGAGGTTTGTGATGTTCTTCGCACACAGGTGCCTCCAGTTCTTCGACGATTTGTCCTCTGCATTCACTGGAAGTACTGCTGAGACACCCAGCAGTCATCCTTGTGGTTGCTGTTGCTGCTGTACTTGCCTCCTTTTCCATCATTGGCTTCTTTCGCTAGGCCCGTGCTCGCGCACATTTCCACATATCGTAGGTTGTTGGTTTTTCCATTTGACTTGAAATGTTATCCTTTAGTTTCAGCACAACGGTGTAAGTGGGATGCACATTCGGAATTCTTTAAGGGCATGTCGCTGGTTCTTGTATCCATTTTTATTTAATTCCATCTGTGCAATGGAAAAGCCCCATTCTCGCAAGTATGTCGCATTGTTGATAACAATAGCTCGTCGTCTTTCTCTGACCAACCCCCACCCCCCAAATCATCATCGTAGGGGTTGTCCACACATTCTGTATGTAAATATTTGACAGCTCCACTCTCATCTCCCTTTGCCCCACACATCCCAACTCCCTTACTTTGCTCCCTTTCCTCCTCAGCCTAACCTTCCCTTTTGTTCTTATTATCTTCCCTCTTCTCTCTTCATTTCCTCACTTTCACACGCAGGCATTATTACCAAAAGTATTGGAGCAGTCCTCCAAAACTTGAAATTAATCCTGCTAACTTGTACGTGCATATATTCCTGCACTGCCAAGCGAGCAGCAAGTGAAGATGTCTGTGACATTTTGAACAATGCTGCATTCACTGGCTTTGGTGTAATACTCTGGTACGGTGTGGCTTTTTAATTATACCAGCATGACCCTTCCTTGCTGCTCTGTTCGGAAACGCTTCAAGGACAACAACTTTGTAACTCTTTGGTGACCTGCCCAAAGCTTCCGACACAATTGAACCGCTCCGAGACGTCTTGGGAAGATTCAGACTCGAGAGAACATGAGCCACCACTAAACTTTCACTGTAAAGGAAGAATGCGAATATTGCACAGAATACCAACCAACATTTGGTACAAAGTGTTAGTTGCAGTCGAACCTTATTGAAGATTAAATAAACGACTAACTTAATCGGTTTCGTCCTGCAAATCTCATACTCCGTGAAGGAATCACAGGTTATCCACTACAAGTCGTTAACGTTTTTGTGGTTGAGAACGAGCTCTGAACAGATCAACACCGCTGCAGGATGCTGTCGGTTAGGGTAGGAATTTGGCCAGGTTACTGGCATGCAATGGCTTATCAGCTGGGTTAGCGTTGGAGACATTCGGGAATCCAAACGACTCAAAAGGTGAGTGCACTACCTACCTTTGATCTATCCTGCCAGCCCACGCAACCTGTTCACCATGCACATTTCCTTGCTTCCCCAATACTTTTGGTAATACAGTATGCATCATCCCTTGTTCCACGTTTCAAACCACAGCGACGTTTGTGCAGGAGACTCCTCGACCAAGTATATGGTTTTGTTTGATGGTTATCAGTTTTGTTAATAATTTTTTTTTTTTGTTTAATGAAGCCATATTTGCAAGTTTAATATATGTTTTGACACAACAGCTATGTTTAGCTATACATAGGAATGCCAAATTGGCTAACATGGGTGCCGTTTTGTCACATGAGTATGTTGTTCTGACACGCCACCCACTTTTAACTTTCGTCAGAGTTTAGCAAGTTTTAGTCTTGTCCCAACGATTTTTCTTTGACGACGATTGGATGCTCGGAGCTCGTGCCGTTACAAATGCAACTGACACTTCCAGGTACGCACCAGACATGCTCTGGGGCTCTTATTGTGAACACGGGTTGCAATTGTCTGGCACCAGACGGTAGCGAAGCATCTCTGGTAGTTCGCAAAACCAAGTTGGAACAAACCGTGAGCACAGTGCGCTTGCTGCACAGGTGGATTTCTTTCCTTTGCTTTGTGGATCCTCGTTGCTGGCTGGCTTCGTGTACCTCGTCAAATCGACGACCTCGGCAGAAATGCCCTGTTGCCCGATGCCTTGCTTTGGGATATGGTGTTTTGTTTTGCTTTCATTGTTATTGTCTTCAAAGGCAAGGTGCGTAGAAACATTTGCAGTTTTAAACTTGTTTGAAAGGTATTGCAGCATTTTTGCATTGTTTCTTTTTTTTGGCATTAAATGTTTTGATGACTTGAGTAACCCATTAGGACCACAATGTGCACCTCTCAAGTTTGTTTTCATGTTGCAGGCATGTATCTGGATGAAGGCTTTGAAAAATAATAAAAACCCCTCATCCTCACCTGCACATTTATATTTTTACGAGCTCTGATGTTTCCTAACATGGCCCCTGTCCAGGTATTAATGGAATACATAAACTTTCTCAAGTGGTACACTCTTGTATGAATTGGTGTTCTTGGCTTTTCAGGTAGTTTTGTGGGATCTTGCGATTCGTCCTGTCGTTCATGTCCACCGATTTGTTTCACAGTTACTGTGAGATGACAAAGTGAAACGCACACTTGATTAAAAAGACTTCCTCTGATTTCTCGTGAGATCTGATGAGGTTCTTATCACATCTCCATGAGAAATTAGTTTTTGTAAGGGAAAGTCTGTCTGGCTGCATTTTAGCCATATGGTCTCCAATGTGAGGGTCAGCTCATCAAAGGTAATGATCCAGACATCCTCCAGTGTGTTACACTGCCCCCAAGTTTGAATATAGTTTCCAGAAAATGCCGTTAAAGTTTGAGATGAAGGAAGGAAATGAATAAGAACTGTTGGATGGCTGCCCACTTGGTCAATTGCAGCGAAGACGAGGGGAATGCAGGGAATGCGGCAGAACTCTTAAAGGCGCACTCTAGGTTATGTTCACCAATATCCAATACATTTTGATTGTGGAATATAGGACTGACCAATTTATCCATTTTTAAAGCACTTTTTGAGGGCATCTTTGAAGTATGCAAAACTGGTGGAATTTATTTTTTTTCAAACCGCACTGCCGACCCTTCTTTCTCCTTTCTTCATTCTATTTTCTCAACTTCAACCCCCCCCCTCCCCCATTGAAAGTTGAGTGATGGTGGAACATTGAAAGATTACAAGAGATCCATGGAACAGCCACACAATGTAAAATGTGACTAAGTCCTTAACCTCTCCCTTCCAACCACTTGGCTTTAATCCCCTCCCCACTCCAAGCCTCCAAACCATTCCCCCACAACTCTTCAACCTCCCTTATCTTCCCACTCCCCCGCTGCTTTCACCACAACTGCTCAACCACCTCTCCACCCCTACCAAAAGTCCTCAACTCCCTTCTCCCAACTCTGTCCCATCCTTGCTTCCCCCCCCCAACCCCAACTCTCGTCCTCCCCCCTCCCCCGACATTTCCACATCGATCGTTATATATTTCTTCATGACCTCATCCAAACAGTGGAATATTTAACTTTTCCCCCTCCCTTATCATGCTGTCACCAACTTCATAGAAACCTTGATCGAAACAGCAACAGCATGGCTCCTACATGTCATGGCCAATCACGGTTGCCTGTTCAACTCACAATCCCATGAGATATGCAGAAACCCTGATTTTCTTTTGAAATTCAAGGTTCTTTTTTATTGCATTTTGAACTTGTTCTTTATTTGGTATCTTTCAAAACAGTTACGTATGAAAGGTACTTTGAAACATGTTGGTGATATCTCCGTAAGAAATGGCAACATTCTCTCCACCCTTCTTTTACAGTTTACATGAACCTCCACCCCCCCTCTTCCTCCCCTTTTTTTGGATTTTTTCTCTTTTAGATTTCTTTTTCACCTTTTCTTCCAATCCTTCCACCTACCCCTTCCTTATCTAAGTTGTATTTTGAAGCTTACTTTCTCTTCACATCGCCACGAGTCTTGTATGGGGCTCTCGTTACACATTTGTTTGGTGCAGTCATTGAGTAATTGATCCAACACTAGTCTCGGTTTCAAAAATGTCATTTCCTTTTTCCTGGAATCTCAAAAAATTGGTAAACAAATGTATCAAACAGAAACATGCCCCCACTCCTCTCCCCACTGCATTTCCCGTTTCCGTTTTAATGATTTGACCGTCCTGCTCGAAGACGATTGAGGAAGGGTCTACTGCAGATTTAAAATGGCATCTTCCCTTTTCCAAGGAGGATGTTTCAGGGATACTTGTTTTTGTTTCTCATCACAAAGGATTTCTTTATCCACTTTGGAATAAATAAATTAATTGTGCTAGTCCTTGTCTGGATGTTGGTGTGATCTGTAGTTATTGTTCAAGTGTGACTGTATTTGGGTCACATTGCAGACTACAGGTAGCATTTTGCCTTGATGGCATTAATAGTGGATAATAGTGTGGTTTAGTTTCAAATGTTGGCCCAGACCAGATAGGACAGGCAGGTTATCCCATTCCTGAAGATCATTCATGAGCAAGATGAATTCAGACTGGCTCGGTTTCCAAAGTCTTAGAATCAAACCCCATAATGCTGCTGCTTTCTTGCTGGATTTACACCTGGAACTCATGGGATATCGGTTTCTCAGCCCAAGACGACCACCATACCTAGTATTTTGCACCAAAGTGTTAAGCTTAGCATTGGTAGTTTTTTTTTGGCCTTAGAATCAGGACATGTGATCTTGAAAGTTAGCGAGGGTAATGGTACACAGTTCGACTTGTTTTTTTACCCCATACACACGAAGCTAAACTTGTGGTTCAGCAGTTGGTTCACTTTGTCTGTCTGTCTGTCTGTCTACAAACATCAGTTTATGATCGAGGAACTATTAAATTTCAGTTGAATGCTATGTTTTGAATATGAATCGGAAAACTAACCTGTCGCTTTAACGTACTTTGGCTATAAATTTGTCCCGATCGCATGTGCGCAGAGAGGAGTGAGATAATATTTATCTTGCCAAAGCAAGATATGTTACTCGATCGGTTTGTTTGTTTTTTATCTTGCCAAAGCAAGATATGTTACTCGATCGGTTTGTTTGTTTTTTTTGTTTATATATTTATATATTTGTCTGCTACAATTGATTTTCAACTTTCAACTTGCTCTCTAAGTCACAGTTCTAAAGCAATGGCTCTCAAACTTGACATGTATACTCGTGAGCGCAATAGCTTTCGAAGGTCAAGGTCACCAGAAGGTCAAACATCAAAATCAACGAAACCCTTAGCTTTTGAGTAAATTTTATTGGATCATCTCCAAACGTGGTGGATATATAGCATATCGATAGGTGCTCAGCTGATTAGTTTTTGGTGGTGATCGGCCTTGACCTTCATAGTTAGCGCCTAAGGTCGAAGTTGACCTTCATGAAGGTCATTTTTAAATCTTTGACTAACAATATCGAGTAATACCTCAAATTGAAGCCCTAGAAGAGTGTTTCTCAGATATATAAAAATTTCGTCGTCGTGACGTCATTTGATGACGTCATGACGAAAAAACTGATTTTTCATAAAAAAAATGAAACTCAAATCAAGGTCTTTTGGCAAGATAACCTTTGGCCTAATGCCAAGGTACACTTTTTATTTTATTGTCTGTCTGCCTGGCAGTCAAACAACAATGAAAATCATTCCAAACAGGAAACCTACTGTTTTTAAGGTCATAAAGGACACAAACAACAAACACGAATAACTCATGTGTTGTGTTTAGATGGTGTAAGAGACACTGTGTCAACTGCAGTAAACTTCCAATATATATATTTTTTTCCCTACAAACTTTAAAATCTTTATTTTGTTTCAATCGCATTATATACTTGAACTTTACAGAATGCAAATCGCGTTATTGGCACTTTCAAAACCCTTCTGTTTAGCAGCACTTGGCCAAAATATTACGGCATTTTATGTCATCATGATCAATCAAGTTTTCTGCTCGCAGACCCTGCTCATTCATGTCTTTTTTTTTTCTTTTCTCAAGACTGCATGGGACAAGGTGTCTATGACCTCTAGTTTTTGTTTGTGTTGAATGATAGCATGAAGTCTTTCCTCTTCACTAGTATCAGCAGGTAGGACAGTGAGTTTAACATTTTTCTGAAGCCTACTCAACAATACAATTTCCCTCTTACAAAGTACAACTGCTGGTGGTTGGTTCTGAAGGATTTTGGTTGTGTACGTTAACTGTCGGTTAGTTTTGCCGTACGTGGAAAGAGTTTGGTTTTGTGAACAAAAATTTTGACTGAGCGAGTGAAACTTTTTTTTGTTGGTACTCGAGTACAAAAGTTCAAGACCAGATGTAATGAGTATAGGGTGGAGGAAAGGTGAACACGGCAGAGTGTTCAGGTTGGAGGAATGCTCTGAAGTTTGGAAAGTTCACATTTAACTTGAGAATTTCTCATTCCTTTGTACTCTGATGTAGAATATGTTTTGCGAATTGAATATACGGTACTGTAATCCTTTCTGAATGTTATGTTCCTCCTACTTTATGAAAAATGTATATCCTTACTTTTATCTTTCTGAACCACCATCAAACCAGCTGTTTGCCTCGTTGCTTAAAATAACAACTCGCATGGCTCAACAACAATAACAGCAAATGCCATTGTGCTGAGACAATGCCACTTCGTCAAAGACTCGGAAAAACAGTTGAAAAGTCGAAGTGGTTTTTGTGTTGTCAGAAAAGCTCTTAAATTCCTCTTTGGCAACAGAGTTCCAAATACTCTTCCACCCCTGAATCCCCATCTACCACCAGATGTTTCCTGACCACAAGCTACGATCAGCAACTTCGGTGGCAAATTCCAGCAGTTTGTTCAGAGCTCTAATGGTTCAATTACATTATCTTCCATCATATGTTTACACAGTCTCACTGGGAAGAAATAACATGTTTTCTGGTGTTTCTAATGTTTGTTGTGAGTGAGCTCTTAATAATGAGTGTAGGAGAGAAAAAGTGAGAGTGAATATGGAGAGAAATCATGACGTGTTGATTGAAGATGAGCTGAGATGGTGATTCACCACCAACTTGAAGAGCGAGATTGAACAGTCAGACCTTCCACAAGCGGGACAAGACAGCAGCAAAGGAATGGGGCTGCTTACACATCTTTGGAGAAAAACTATGAAGGTGTCTTGTGTGTTATCACCGAGTTTGCTGTCTGATAAGGCACGATTGAATGTTACAAGAGGCAGATATAGAATTTGGAAAAGATTGAGGCATAAGAATGTCGAGATGACAAAAATTGCCGAAAAAAAATCACCAGTATAATTTATCATGTGATCTATATGTGTGTGTGTGTGTGTGTGTGTGTGTGTGTGTGTGTGTGTGTGTGTGTGTGTGTGTGTGTGTGTGTGTGTGTGTGTGTGTGTGTCCAACAACTCCAAAGCCATTAAACCTAGCAGCCTGAAACTTGGCATGCAAACGAAAACTCAGGAAGTGCAGGAATGAAAATTGTGTGTTTGGGTTAATTAAAACACCCCTTTTGAAGATAATTAACACCCTTATTTAATTATATCCTTCGTCGGGTGATCCTCGGCCACCTTGCTGTCTGGGCTCTTAAGGCATTTCCTGGGTAACCTCGCTGGGGTCTAAAGCTGACATGTTTTTTGGCATGGATGTAAGCTCCAGATTTGAAAGTAGCAGCATTTCCGACCCCCAAAAAGTGTTCATTTGTCTAATTCGGACATTGCACATGCGTTTCTGGGTGCATAGTTGTATTGAGGGCAATTGGTAACTGCTTACCAAGCCAGGCGTTCCGTTGAAGTGCTTGATGAGTGCAAAAGCCACTTACCGAGCTGTACAGTGCAGTTCATGTGCCGATCGGGATGTGCAGTCAACAGTTACTACAAGGTAGAGGTGCGTATACAGCACACACGGACGTGGTACATATCTTATGGAGGTTTTATCAGGTTTTCCTTTGTCCTCGCTCCTGTTTCTATAGCATTTCGTTATCGGATTTTCTTTACAAAGGTTAAATGTTTCTCTTTGTGAGTTTCAAATCAAAATATATTTGATAACGCCCGATTTCCAGGCCAATTGCCGTATTAACGCGTTTTCTAAATCGCCGAGCCAATTTTTTTTCCACCAGTCACACGCAGCTGTTTATAAAGATTAATGTTTGTGATCATATCCTTGAAAGGTCTATATAAATGTAACGTTTTTCGGTGAAACTACTCGAAGTTTTTGGGGTGGACACAGTACGTACTGTAGTTGGTAATCAAACTGACTCCAACTTGCCAATACCGTGTGCGTGCGCGCGGTTTGGTATCTGCATATGTGGGTTTCAGAATGTGGAATGGAGTCCTCCTAGGGCAGATTTAAAGTATCAACCTTCATTTCAGTAAGGGGTCACGATTCATGGACCAAGCCGTGAAGTTTTCTCTTCTCAAAGTTTTGTGCCGAGGACTCTCTTCAGGATCGTTGCTTGAACCCTGGACAGCTTCCAACTGTAGTTCGTTTGTAGTGATATTCCCATGGATGGTTTTTAGCTCACCTGTAAAGTAGTTCCGGGAAGGTTAAGGGATGGCAGGTCGTCCGTCCGTCCGTCCACAAATACTTGCAACTTCTAAGAAACTATACGTGAGATTTAAATGAAATTTGATCACAACTTTCATCACCCATGATGGCATAAAAAAACAGTCTGAAGGGTTTACAGAGGGGGTTTACAGGAGGTGGGGAGTGGGTTGCCCCCCCCCCAAAGAGGTATTTGCTTTCTTCTCAAACGCTACAATTCCGATGAAACTTCACGACAACCTTAATCACCCATGACATCTCAAAGTTTGTTCATGACATTGGAAAAATCTGCTCTAAGAGGATTTAAGGGGGGATTGCCCCCCAAAATATATATTTGCTTTCTTCTCATAAACTACACACAATTCCGATGAAACTTGACCACCATCTTCACCACCCATGATGTACCAAAGTTTGTTCATGACATTACAAGAATTTGGGGTCTAAGGGGGTTCTACCTGGGGGTGGGTTGCCCTCTAAAATATGTATTTGCTTTCTTTTCTGAAGCCACACACAATTTTGATGAAAGTTGACCACAACCTTTATCACCCATGATGTGCCAAGGTTTGTTCATGGCATAAAAAAAAAAATCCATCGGTATTTACTTTCTTCTCCATAATATATTTTGTGGGTCATCCATGCTTACCAGTGGTTGCCTGGTTATATTATCTAGCCACAACCATGTGAGTGCCCATGGGTACTGCCCCTATGTATAATATCTGTCAGATTCTTTGTCATCATTCCTGTCGGTCCAGGTATCACTGGTCCAACTTTGGTATTCTTCAGCTTCCAGGATCTTCTCACTTTATTGTTGAGGTCTTGGTGTTTGGTCATTTTCTTGGTTTCTACATCATTTAGTCCAAAATCACTGCTGTTAACACCTCGATCAGCAATGCCCTCTTCTCTTTTTTTGTGCCAAAGTATGATATTTGGTTGCAATGCTTTATTTTCGATGTTCACACTCGATGGGATCATTACGTCGTACATGAGCGGTCGGAACTTCCATGTTTTCAGTGATTACTTTTGGTTCATGTTTCCACAAATTTTCTGAAACTAGGGCATCAACGTTTTTGCAGAAGTGTCAGCGAATTACTTTACAAACTCTGTTGTGTCGTTGTGTGCACAGCTGTTCTGACGTGTGTGTTGTAATGTCCGGAGGGCAGCGGGACTCTGATAGTCGTGAGGATTCTCGAACACTGTTTATTGCCCGTCCGGATGCACACTACTACAGACTACACAGACCGCACAGATTACACAACGCCTCAGGCGGCGTGAACACATATCCCGCGCAGGCACGTGACCACTCCAAAACCACTCCTCCACGCCTCCACCACGCTCCCCGCATTGTGCCCTGCCCCCGCAGGCCCAGTACACCACACTCCTCCCTCCTCAAACTACGATTACAAAATGACCATCATAATGATAAACATAATCGGCATAGAATACCATGATATAAAAGCAAAGAGGCACAAAAACGATAATAATCAAAAAGCACAGGCACATCACACCATATAACGTGTCGATGTGAGCGAGTTGAACTTCAAAGCAATGGACAGGTGCTCGAAAACTGAGTTGCACGACGAACCCACAAAAACCCTGACCGCGTTATAGAAATCAAGAAGCAAGGCGGGAAGCACAGCATCACTATGCAGCAGAAGCGCCCCCTGGCGGCTCATGCTTACACGCCCTCCGGCGAGGTCTCGACGACCTCCCGAGCGAACCTCCCCCGGCACCATCAAATGCCCCCGGCCAACAAGGCGGCACATCTCCCCCAGACAGACCCGAATCCGATAAACATTCCGAGCCTGGAAGCCCCGTGGCGCCAGCGCAGCCGACCTTGGCGAGAACAGAGGTTTGTGCCACCCGGCGCCAAGCCCGTCTGACCTTGGGCGGTGACGCTGAACAGCGCCGTCGGCTGGGTGCACCATCAATCCCATAACAAACCCACGCATCACAATTAGCCGAGATCTCAACGCACATCCGAACGGCTTTGGCGAGAACAGAGAGTTGCGCCCCAGGGCGCCAGGCACGCCTGACCTTGGTGAAACCAGGGGTGGGGGTAACGCTGAACAGCGAACCAGCCCCGGCCCTGAGCCAAAACCGCGCATCCAACCCAACCCAGAAAACCATGCGCGTCCACATGGACGGTCAGCGCAGCCTGGAGACATATCCGTGTCATACAACAACAACCAAAACATTGTCTGCTCCCATGCAACCTTCTCTTCACGTACAGCGCGTCCTCCCAGCATAATCCCCACACATGACAGGGTAGCGAACCGTGGGCTGCCCTCGCGGCTGGAGATTGGCCAGACCTCTTTATTCGCCACGATCGCCCCCAAGCCCTTCACATCACATCGATCATATCGGACATCCCATCGATTGATCCCAGCCAAACACATTATGCTCACACGTGACCTGTTGGCATTTATTTTAACAAGGTTAAATTGCATCACTTGCGCAACGAAAATCAAATACGCAACAATTAGCAACCCATGAATCACATCGCGTGTCCGTCTCTTGGTTGTCGTCGTGACGTTGCGATGACCTGCTTGTCGTCGATGGTCGCGGTCCGCGAACTTCTTGAACGCGACTGGCTCGCTCCAATCCCCCGCTGAAATCGCCTGAACGACACGGGTGTGCACTGTATCATGGGCGCAGCCGAAGCGCGAGAGCTCATCGCGGCTGGCATGGCTCCCGTTGCTCCAGAACCGTACATCATCGTCGCCGGAGGCAATGAACGGCAGCCCACGTTGCATCGTCGCAGCTCCCGCCTCCAGAACCTCGCCCTCGGGTCTCGAAGGAGGCACAGGGCATCTGGAGGTACGAACTGGAGGTCTAGCCCGAGGTGCGCCAACCAGTCCCGGCCCAAAAGGGCGGGCCCCTCCCCTTGTACCACAAACGCTGAGAGTAGGACGATTCGACCCCGGTAGACCACCGAGACGTCTGTCACCTCAAGTGGTGCAATCGCTTCGCCGGTGTACGTGCACAGTGACAAGGTCGTCTCGACTAGGTGAACACCGCGAAGACCCCGAGCCGCCCGCTCGCCCATGACCGATACTGCAGCTCCGGTGTCAACTTGAAATACGATCGGCTCGCCATTCACCTCGACCTCCACTGTGATTGGTCTTGTCACCCCCGGACCAATCGAAAACAGACTTAACATTGGTTGCATCTCCTGCTCCGGGCCGCCGTGATCGCTATTCCCTGGCTGCAGGCCACTCCCCAGGTCGCTGGGGTCGTCCCGCACCTCGCCATCCAAGACCTTAACGGCGGCCCCCACCATTCGACACACACGCTTCAGATGTCCCACCTTGTGACAATGCAAACACACGGTGTTCTTATACGGGCACACTAGTCGCAGGTGCGGACCACCACACCCCTAGCACCCCTGGATGTCCATCTCGCTCCCTGCGCGGCTGCGCTGCGGCGCGCGCCCACTGCTCGCACCGCCAGACGCGCGTGCGACCTGGGGCACCTCGGTCATCGCGTGGACCCCGGGGTCAGCCGACATGCCCCAGCCGGAACTACCCATCACGTCCTGGCCGGCGATGGCGCGGACATCTGTGAGCGTCTGCTCGACGGCTGAAGCAGTCCCGACCGCTGAGTCGAATGTAACGTCGACACTTCGCATCCGCAGAATGGCCGACACCATCTTCGCATCTTGCAGCCCCGAAATAAAGCGATCTCTGAGCCGAGCTGGACAATCCTCCGCTGTAAACTTGCAAGCCACGGCCGAATGCTTCACCCGTGCCACAAAATCTGCAATGCGCTCCTCCGCACCCTTCACGAGGTGATCGAACTGATATCGAGCGAGCTGCAATGACTTCTCCGGCGCCATGTGTGCCTTAATCTTCTCCACAATGTCCTGAAACGACAGCCCATCATCACTGGGTTTATCCGGTGCTACTAAATCACTCAGTAGCCGATAATGTTCCATTGATAGCGAGGCGAGCAAGATCGATTTGCGTTTGCTTTCATCGTCTACATCATTCGCGTGAAAATAGCAGCCCAATTGTTCAGAAAACGATTCGAAGTCGTCTCCGACGAAGACGGGCACGCGTCCGTGCACCGTGCCCCGACCTTCCGCCATCCTCGAGCCGTCCGTGACGGCGAGACGCCTGGCCCCGAAGACTGTGCGTGCGGCGCGCGAAACTCGCGATGCGCTTCTCTGGGACCCTCGCCCGGTGTTGAACTCGAACCGCGCGAGGTGCGCTGAGTTACTCGCTGCAGCGATCCAATCGCCCCGGCTAAAGACTATAAGTCAATACCGACGTAACCCAACCACTTCGCACACGCCGATCCGAAACAGACTCGTCGCCAACTGTAATGTCCGGAGGGCAGTGGGACTCGGATAGTCATGAGGATTCTCGAACACTGTTTATTGCTAGTCCGGATGCACATTACTAAGACTACACAGACTACACAGACTACACAACGCCTCAGGCGGCGTGAACACCTATATCCCGCGCAGGCACGTGACCACTCCAAAACCACTCCTCCACGCCTCCACCACGCTCCCCGCATTGTGCCCTGCCCCCGCAGGCCTAGTACACCGTGTGTGTGTGTGTGTGTGTGTGTGTGTGTGTGTGTGTGTGTGTGTGTGTGTGTGTGTGTGTGTGTGTGTGTGTGTGTGTGTGTGTGGTCATTAAGCATAACATATT
Organism: Eptatretus burgeri; assembly: GCF_056783735.1. NCBI lineage: Eukaryota > Metazoa > Chordata > Myxini > Myxiniformes > Myxinidae > Eptatretus > Eptatretus burgeri. The sequence goes on from NC_140977.1 coordinate 27,397,116, forward strand.
GTTATGGTTCTAGGAACCGTATGCATACAAACATACAGTTGTCCCAAAGTTAGTTATGCCATTAAGTATATGTGCAGATAGAACCCCTCCTTGTGTGTAGTGGGAAAGCAAAGGGGGTGCGTTGTGATGTTTTTTTTTAGGTTCTTTAATAAATCTTTATATCCCCTCCATTACGATCCATGGTACCATAGCGCTAGCAGCCCTCGCTTTGCTGGCCACAGCGCACCATTGTCCATCTGCTGTCTCCGAAGGCTCGTTCCGAGGCAGAATCTTCACGTCCGCAGTTCCTTTTCGGCTTCCCCAAACGTTCCAATTCAATCTTGGTCGTACCACCGTCCACCTTCCTCAAACACACGTGGAGGGGGCGGGCTTTCCCGCCTAGCCGAAATTCCGCCCAGAAAGGGCCGGACCCCCTGGCCCTGTCCAGTCAGGGCGGACGGTGACATCAGCTTCGCCAAGGCCCCTCCCCAACCTTGGGGATCTATAAATTACGACACCATCCTTCGAGTAGTGTGCTGAGAGAGTTCGGTGGGTCCGTTGGCTGGTTGCAAAAAATGAAGGAAGGGCGTTAGTTGAGTTGGTCCCTTGGTTGTTGGTTGAAGAAGGAAGGTTGTGATCGCGGAGTATCTGCCCACGTCTCGCCTTGGTGGCCCATCTGTTGTGCTGGTCCGAGTACACCCGACCTTGACCTGTCTGCTGCGCCGTTCTACCTTAGACTCCGCGCTCTCCACCCGGGCTCCTTCGCAGACACGGTCTCCACACGTGCGGCTGTGGGCCGAACTGCACGACCTTTGTCGGGTGCCACACCACGGAGCATCCCTTCCCTCGGAATGTTCAGGTACCAAAAGAACTGCGACCTCAGCTCCCTCCCTCCCTGGCTGCAAAAGTCCTTTGCATTCAACTGGATTTATTTTGTCTGAGTGTGTGGCGCCTGTCTTATAAGTAGCATTGTATAAGTTATTTGATCATTGTAAATCTTGCCTGTATTATTCTTTTGTAAGTTGCTGTAAAATTGTCGCACTATGTCTCTCTCTTCTGGCCCCTGCATAACACACCAATAAACCTGTTCCTGTATCACATGTTTTTCCTCACTTAGTATAAATAAATTATTGTAAAAATGTTCCCAGTTAGTTTTTGTCTTTTCCTTCATTGGTCCAGCATGGTTCGGATCTAAGTTTAGTCGGGTCTTTATCCCCGATAATCTGTTCATTCTAGCCGGTACGTCTTTGGCAGTTCCACTCGGCTGCATCCAATCCGGAGTTGGTAGTTGGTACTCTACCGTAGTTTGTAGAGTGATCCGGTTCGGGCAAGGCGTACCGAGGGCGTGGTTCCCCGGTAGTCAAAACCGCGTGGTTAATTAGGTAACTTGGTTCCATACAAGAAGACCCTACGCTATGTGGTTGAGGTATTGGCGCCCACGGTCGGTTTAGCGACCCACCGCGTCACGGAATTATCCTTGAGCGACGGCCTACAATTCCAGGAGTCTGGTGGGAGACGACGTAACTTCCCCCACCTCGTTGTCGTTCTCCCCACCGGACCCCGGCCCGCAATAATATCATTGTCTTTACTAACCCCACCTCCACCCCTCACCTTTCTCTCTTTTTTTTTTTTCATTCTCTCTCTCTCTGTCTCTCTCTCCCTCTCTCTCTCTCTCTCTCTCTCTCTCTCTCTCTCTCTCTCTCTCTTGCATCCCTCCCTCCCACGGTATAGCGATGTTTGATGAGTCTTGGCTCTCCCCACCTTCCCCTGAGTTCCTCGCTCTCCCCCCCCCCTTCCTAGCTTCCCCTCCCTCCTGCCTCTCTCTCTCTCTCTCTCTCTCCCTCCCTCTCCTTTCCCTCCCTCCCTCTCTCAACCCCCCTCCTTAATCCCCCCCCCCCTGGTCAGTGAACCGACAGGTTGTTCTGCTCGTCATTAAATATATCTCTACAATACCTGTATTATAATAATAATTGTATTTATACAACGCCTTTTGCCTTTGTATGCAAGGTGTTGCTTTGTTCACTTCCATTATTTTCTAGCTCTTACACGAGCCTCGATCATGTATACAAAAAAAACTGATTTTCGATATGTTTGCATGACTGCTATATTCGATCATCATAATTGGATGATCACAATGATGGTGACAATTGGATTGCTCCTTGGTGGCTTAACGGTTGAGGTGGTTGACAGCATCTTAAAATCCTGAGTTCAAACCCCACCTGTACCACAATAACACCAGGTGGGTCGACTCAGCTTGTCATCCTTCCGGCATCGGAAAAATGAATCTCAGCTTGCTGGAAAAAGTAAGCCAGTCACAGACTTGGAGTTGCCCCTGTTTTGGGGCCATGCTATTTCACTGGGAGTTGGGGCCCACCATCCCATCCCACCTGTGTTGGCACTCATCTATGACCTATCCAATTCCCACATAAGCATCTAACCTTTTCAGACAACTGAAATAAAAAACAGAAAACAGGTTTAGTCTTTTTCATAGCTTGCTTGAGATAAGTAAAATCAAAATATCAGCATTTGTTTCATTTCTGAAGATGTATCGGCAAGTTTCTTGTTTTCCATTGAGCAAATTGGAAGGGCTTCCAAATAGTCTTGACGGAGCAGAGATCTCAGTCGAGTCCTGAGGAGCTGCAATTTTGAGAATGTTCTCTGGCATTAAACGGTGCAAGGGAGGGTGAGCATGGCTTTGAGGGACTTGCAAAGAGTGTTTTATCTATTTCAATGATACCTGTATCCAATTGGTAGTTGCAGAATGCAGCTGAAACAACTTAAACAGAAACACTTCAGGTCATTTCAAGTTGAACAAGAAGATAAAAATCTCATAAAACATGGAAAAGTGTAATGTAAAAGTCGATGT